>NC_054703.1:8030665-8038165 GCF_016097555.1 Gigantopelta aegis
GTAAGCGGCTTGTTAAAAGGTGGCGGGTTTGGATTTTCTCCTTGATATTTTAATGTAGTCAAAGCTGTTCTAGTTGTCAGGGGAGATGCATGAATTTCGTCAAGGTAGGCGAAATGTGTGTGCTTCGTTTCTTCTTTTTTTTTGTTCACTTTTTTTTTTTGAGGGGGGGGGACCCATCCCCAGAAACTTTGAAATTAAAGTGCCGTAATGCGATTTCCATCAATCTGAGAATACTAGTGTAAAACTGTAATATCGCATAAGTACACAGGAAAAATTGCAGATTTTGGCGTTGGTGCGACCGTGGCACCCTCCATCCCTGGATCCGCCACGAGTTAGGGGTTATTAACTACGCCAAATTTCTTTTTAACTTACGTTTGACAGTAATTATAATGAATACATTTGTTTCAGAAAGCATCATTGCAACTGGTCGCATAACACATCAGTTTTTCACAGTGTCGGATATTTTAGGTCAGTTTTTAGCACATATTGAAGATGTTGACAATATTATCCTCCTGCCACGTGAACATGACAGCAATGCAAGAGACGAAGACGAAAATGAGGGTGAAGCAGTTCCACGTGATGTTCCTGGGAATGTAGAAGCAGATATTCAAGTAGAAGATGAAGATGAACATATTGCATGCACACCAGCAAACAAACCCCAGAAAATTGACGTAAAATGGAAACTTAATTCAGAAGATATTAGTGAAATGTCCCCGAAAACGTACAGAAAAAACAAATTGTGATCAGCATCCTGAACTCTTAGATAAATCACCCTATGATTTGTTTATGATGTGCTTTAGTGATATTTTAAAACATTTAGTTTGTGAGACCAATAGATATGCAGCTAGACAGAACGACCATGCTTCCATTGTTACACAAAATAATATAGTATGGTATATTGTTACTGGATACTGCACGCTGCACCAGCAAGACATGCATTGGTGCACTGAAGAAGATGTGGGTGTTTCTTTGATTAGCTCTTCAATGTCACGCAATCGGTTCAAGGAAATAAAGAAATAATTGCATATGACTGACAATGACGCGTTAGTAGAACATTACAAATATGGGAAAATCCGACCATTATGTGACTTGTTGAATGCAAAATTAAAACAGTTTAGATATTTCGTGCCAGCTCTCTTCATCAATGAACAAAATCTTCCGTATTTTGGTCGCTATTCCGGGAAAATGTACATGCATGGGAAACCAGTAAAATATGGTTATGCATTATGGATACTAGCATCTCACACAGGATACCCTTTCCATATCATACTGTATTCGGGCAAGCAAAAAGACAAGACAACTGGCGAGTTACTTGGAACAAGAGTGACCGGTGACCTTTTACAGCACATTCGGGAGCCGCTGTGTTACACAATAACCTTTGGTAACTTATTTTTTACCAGTTATGATGCACTTGTACAACTGCAAGATAAAGGGTTTGCTGCTCTTGGAACTGTCGGACATAATCTGCCCATTGCAAGTGATGTTAAGAAGACAAAAAGTGGATCTTACAAATACTGCAGCGCCGGAAAGGTGGTAGCCGTTGTTAAGAATGACAACCGACCTGTATATGCTTGTTCAAACTACACATAGGTAAGACCTACATTATCAAAACGTCCTTACTCACAGTCTGAAAAAAACTAAAAACATCCATTTCGATTGCCCTTCAATTATTGATACTTACAATGGTACGATGGGAGGAGTTGATCTGTTTCATCGATGCTTGAGCGATCACAGTCCTTCAAACCGTGGCAAAACGTGGTACACCCTTTTTGTTTTACCAACGTTCTTAATGTCTGAGTTACAGCGGCTTGCACAAGGAGTTGGGTTGATCAAACAGCCAGTTGCTCTTTCGGAGATACGTTGTCCGTACTCTATTGAAGCAAGACAATTCCAAAGGTGGTCCTGTGTAACCACGACCAGGTTTTTGTGACACGCGGTACGACGGAGCAGAGCACACCCAAGATAAAACCAGCAAAGAAGGCCGATGCAGACTGTGTGGGAAAAAAGTTAAGTTTGTTTTATTTAACGACGCCGCTAGAGCACATTGATTTTTTATCTATCATCGGCTATTGGACGTCAAACATATGGTCATTCTGACACTGTTTTTAGAGGAAACCCGCTGTCGCCACATATGCTACTCTTTTTACGACAGGCAGCAAGGGATCTTTTATTTGCGCTTCCCACAGGCAGGATAGCACAAACCATGGCCTTTGTTGAACCAGTTATGGATCACTGGTCGGTGCAAGTGGTTTACACCTACCCAATGAGCCTTGAGGAGCACTCACTCAGGGTTTGGAGTCGGTATCTGGATTAAAAATCCCATGCCTCGACTGGGATCCGAACCCAGTACCTACCAGCCTGTAGACCGATAGCCTGCCACGACGCCACCGAGGCCGGTAGACTGTGTGGGAAGAACGCATTCTACCGATGTAGGAAGTGCAACCAGCGACTACACCAAAAAAATTTCTTTGCCTATCACTCCACACCACAAAAGATGTATTAAGACATTGATATCACCACAGATACTCAAAACAATGTACATAGAAAGTGATCTAATGTAATACTAGAAAGCAAATTAAATACTGTATATATCCCTCCCCCCCAAAAACAAAAACAAAACAAAAAAACAACAAAAAAAACAACAACAACAACAACAACAACACCAAACAAAAAAAAACCATCATTCTATTTACTTTGTTGACATATTTATCTTAATTAATTTGAATCTGGAGCAGGAACCACACTTCTTCGGGGGTTGACACCACTTGTCTTCCGCCATCTGTTGCACTGTTACATGTTTACCCTGTAAAACACATTAATAATTACGATTTAAAAAATATAAAAATTCAAAACAATTCAGCAAAATGATTTTTTTCTTTGCAATTGTAATACGATTATGTCATATCTCTAAAACGTACACCACATGCCAATCGGTATTGTTCATCATACGCCCCTGGTCCGTCTTCAGGAAAGCGCTCACTGACAATGTATGTCGCTAACTCTGGGAATATCAGTGTTTTCCCTGGCTCCGCTACGTAACGACCATACTGGAACAATATATACATAAAAAAATGTATAAAATTTTGAAATACTGAAGTCATAATTATTCCACTTTCACATAAATATTCTGTTTCATAATAAAAAGGGATACATGTAAAAACAAATTACAATTATACTTACCACAAGTTGACTGTACATTGCTCTGTACACTTCTTTCCTGGAAGTGCCATGGTGCAAAATCACATGGCGCCATCCTGCCGACACGGTCATCCTGCAACAGAATAACATTATGACAGTTGATTAACAACTACAGGGAACATTTTATAGTAGCAGCGGTTACAACACGTGTCCTTTATCCCATTCTAAATAGTTTGTGCGAAAAGTATTTCAAATTTACTATGAGAAATAATGTAAATATGTTGATGCTGTCTAGCATTGATTTTGAGTTACTAGTATGATTGTGTGTTTAAATTTTTAATTGATGCAACTTACCCAGTTTCTGTCAAAGTCCTCTCAAGTTCGCTGAATTTGTCCATCATTTGCAGGTTATGAGCTGAATTTCAACTTTACGTCAAAATAGCAAGACACTTGCGCGGTAGAACAAAGTTAAATAGTCATTCATCAGGCCATTGCTCGTAAAAACGAACATTCCAAATATGGTATAAAAAATACATTCGCTCCATAACAAAGTGCATAATGTATTGCAATATAGTCCTAAGAAACAAGAATTGTATTTGTTTATCACACTCTAATTTCTCAATGGACGACACTTGTTATTATCTTCAGTGGAAATAGTTGTAAATATATATATATATATATATATATATATATATATGTGTGTGTGTATATATATATATGTATATTTACAGCAGAGAGAGAGAGAGAGAGAGAGAGAGAGAGAGAGAGAGAGAGAGAGAGAGAGAGAGAGAGAGAGAGAGAGAGAGAGAGAGAGAGAGAGAGAGAGAGAGAGAGAGAGAGTATTTGGCGAACCACCAGATTTGATATATAGGAGGACAGCATAAACAATGTCCCTCCACCACATTTTCGTTTCAGAAGAAACAAATATTTGCTGAAAAATAGCTTAGCTGATCACCATTTGGCCTTTCGACCATTTTTTATAGCCACCCTATTTAGATGCAGCCAACATAATTATTTTAAGTTGCTTTCAGTAAACTGTTCTTCTAAAGTAGCTTATTTAAGTAGCCCCAGCTCGTGGTCAACCGTGTATTCCTAAATGTTTTCTCATTTTTATTCTATATGATCACCCATACCACACCCACCACACACACACACACACACCGCCATCATAGACGTATGCAGCGGGGTATGGGGGTGGGGGTGGGGGGGGGCAGTTGCGCATATATATATATATATATATATATATATATATATATATATATATATATATACATAGAGAGAGAGAGAGAGAGAGAGAGAGAGAGAGAGAGAGAGAGAGAGAGAGAGAGAGAGAGAGAGAGAGAGAGAGAGAGAGGATACTCCCCGAGGGTCTTGTGATATCATACTTTATCAGCCCGAGTTGATAAAAGTTTTTTACTTGTATCAACGAGTATATAACACTTTTTTTATCCACATTTGATTCAGAAAATTAAAATTCATAAAACCTTATGTAAATCATTGAATCGGAGGTTTGACGGGGAAAAAAAAGAATGCAAATTTCGAAGGGAATTCCCTTATTTTTGTATTGATACAGTTGTAAGTCATTGTGGAATAGAGTTCGATTGTTTTTGTTTTTTAAATATAGTTTTGTATAATGGCAATATTAACGCTACGCCAACCATACAGTGTGTAAAACGGTTCAATTCCTAAATAGCTCGCATTTATATTGGTCATGTGTGGTAAGTTTTAATTTTGGTGCCAATATTCCATATGTATTGAAAGTGGTTAACGTACCTGATGAATACCTATTTTACGACATAATTATGTGCAAATTACGGACGCAGCAATCCAATACTCTCCTATTTTCGTAAACGGCGACGTGTTTTGTCCATATGTGTATTGACGTCTTAATGCCGCCATCAAAAGGGAACACATCTGATGTTTTGTTCGAGTTACATGATGTTTAACGTTAACATATCTGGTGGAAATTAAACGTACCCATAGCTGTGAGTATCATAACCTTAGATCTTACTTTGGATATTGACACTGCACACTGACATGACGGAAACATCCAACACATGGTCTATGCATGCACCAATTGTAATATATATGTTTTATGTACGGGTTTTTTCGGACAGTATATAGAGCTGATAACATTATTTAACTGTCTGATGGTAGGTTTGGGGACAGATGCATTTTGGAGAAAACAAAACATCTTGCAAACAGAAAGTTGAAAAAAAGAAACTTTGTCTAAAGCAGTTAAATGAAGATATATTCATATCGAATTAAACTGTGGGCTTTAAAATACTTGTTCACCTTAAAGATGGATATAACACTTGAGCGGTTTTCACACATGTTAAGCCCACAGGGAGTCAACATGACCTAGTCAGAACCACCCAGCTGCTTTCTCTTCAGTTCAGACATAGTTCCACTGCCCTCCCCCCCCCCCCCCTCTTAAATATGATCCACGGGACTATTTTATTTGTAAATGTTCATTTATCTGAGAATGAACGATAGACGTTTTAAAATAAAGTCACATTCAAACAGTAGGAAGCTAGATGATTAAATGCATTGCTGCTTTGCCTATCCTTGAAGCAAACTATAAACATTTTTGCGAAGAATATCAAAGCTGCCACACTGTCATCTTTAATTGCTTAATTGTTATTTACAAAATGCATCAATTCATATGTAACGGTGATTATATATATATATATATATATATCATATAATATCTTACATTTTCAGTGCAATCAAGGTATGTGATATTTTTCAGATCACATACTTTAAGAATTTGATAACTTTGCAAATTAGATGTAAATTAGTCGAGGTCTCGGCACTAGGTTTATTGACATTTAAGCAAACGTACTTGGGTGACACTCCACGATTGACGTATGCATTCATAGTCATCAAATAAAAACATTTCAATGGCAATTTGACACTGAAAGCTGTCCAGCGTTCAGAAAACAAAAAAAACTTAGGCATAACTATTTTGATGTAAGGACATCCAAAATGACGTCATTCAAGTTTGACGTAATTTCCATTCAAAAATACACCGCGCTACCTATTCTTACGTCAATTGAATATTTAGTAATGGCGGACTGGAATTAAAGTTGCGTGTACAGTTTACAAAAACACGTTGTATTAAGCTTGAGTTTATATGATAAAGAGATTATTACCCTCGTGTATTTCGGTATCGTCAATATCATATATTAGGAATAAAAATACAATTTTTATTCCTAATATATGATATTGACGATACCGAAAAACACTCTGGTAATAACCTCTCTCTCTCTCTCTCTCTCTCTCTCTCTCTCTCTCTCTCTCTCTCTCTCTCTCTCTCTCTCTCTCTCTCTCTCCTCTCTCTCTCTCTCTCTCTCTCTCTGTATACATACATATATATATATATATATATATATATATATATATATATATATATATATATAATATATATATATATATATATTTGTGAATGTATCGATGTATAACAATGATTGGTTTTATAAAATTGTGAGTGTTATACATCGATAAATTCGCAAAAAAACAATGACGAAGAATTCAACAGACACAATATATTTAGTTAAACTACACATAATTCACCAAAGAATTTCTAACATTTTCCACATGATCTGCTTTACGTTATGGCGTTCCATTTGGTGTAACGACGTGATTTTTTAGGTGTTTAATTTAAAATCATTCACTAAGCCACGCAATTGTATGCATATTGTGACAGTTGTACATCGATACATTCATTTAAAAATGGAAAACAAATTGTATATAATTACAGATAGAATCTTTTGCAGAGAGTGGGTTACTGCAATCGAACCCTCCCGTTGATCAAGCAAATGTACTCTTGTTTTCAAAACTTTTCCAGGGAAGCATGTCTCAACCCCTCATACATTTCGCTAGTCACAGTTTAGACCCACACTCTTCGAAAATGTATGCACAAGCACCTGGACACACGATATCTAGTTGAAATACACACAAACCAGCGTCTAGCGTTCGTTCCATGACCTGTTTTACGTAATGACGTATCAGCTGGCGGAATATCGTGATGTTCTGAGGTTTATCAAAGGATAACATTCAGTATGTCTTCAACGTCTTCCAATCAGAATTAAGGAAGTTGCAGATCAATAATGTAGAGTGCTTTGGTTTTTTTGTGGGTTTTTTCTTGTCAGTTTGTCTTCAACGTCTTCCAACCAGAATTAAGGAAATTGCAGATCAATAATGTAGAGTGCTTTGTTTTTTGGGGTTTTTTTTCTTGTCATCAATTTTACCGTCAACTTAATTAATAAACACTTAATTGGAAATAAACAAATAACATACTGTGATACTTAAATATCATATTTCGTTTATATATTTTAAGTTCCTAAATTTGTCATGTCT
>NC_054703.1:8043165-8050665 GCF_016097555.1 Gigantopelta aegis
CATATGTTTGACGTCCAATAGCTGATGATGCGATAAAAAATCAATGTGCTCTAGTGGCGTCGTTAAATAAAACAAACTTTACTGTTTCTGTCTCTGTCTCTGTCTCCGTCTCTGTATATATGCATGCATGCATTCATGGATGCATTCATGGATGCATGCATGTATGTATGTATGTATGTATACACGTATGCACGTACACACACACGCGCACGCACGCACGCACGCACACACATACATACATACATACAGACATACATACATACACATACACATATACATATACATATACATATATATATATATATATATATATATATATATATATATATATAATATATATATATATATATCCGTCAGTTTAATAAGTTGTTGATATGGTTGTTCTTTGGTTCATATTCGAATAGTCTCTCGTCATTTCCATTGAATACTCGAAAACCATATTATTGTGGGGTTGGGTATACTTGCAGGAATAATAAAAGAAATAAAAACGAATTGTGATCCAATTTAATAGTTAAGATGTATTGTCATAATCTTAATGTTTAGCCTTACAGTGTGGTAATATTTGCTTATTTCATTGAAATTTGTTTGGCGTTTGAAACCAGAATAGGCACTACATGACGTTATAAGCTGTGTTATCTTCTCTGACTTTTTTCTGAATTCCGTGACTCACTGGACTGAATAAAATGCAATTTAATGTTTTGAAAACACAAATGGATTAGGTACAAGTTTTACAAAACGTACACATCACAACAACAGGGTTGCTACAATCAAAACACAACCAATGTCAGTACACAAATAACCGTATACTATTTACTAAAGGGAAACGTTTTTGTTTTCATATATATATTTGTGTCGATGAAAAAAAAGCATACAAAAAACCCACACATAAATCTGCCCCGGATTGGGCCCCTGGCTTCCCAGAGACCGAAACCTGGGCCGGACATGCTCGGCACGTTCGTGGTATATGATCATGCTAAAGTATAACGCACGCACACAATTTTCCTTGTTTTCTTCTCTTAGAACGCATTTGCCAGTTACAATCAATGGTTATTTATTGGTGGAAATGTTTACAATGAATTTCAAATAATGAATCTCTGCCTTTCTTATATTGCTATTGTACTACCATCCGTAGAGAAAGGTCAACTAGTCTAAAAAAACAATAATGTATAAAATAAGCCACTAAACGGCTAATGATTAGATCAACGTTTTGTTCTGATTCGAACAACTCTTCCGGCTATTTCTGATTTGTCTACGAGTCAAACGAAGGACTAATTGCTCCAATCTCCCGTTTATGGACACATTTGCATATATACGTGCGCGCGCGTGTGTGTGAGTGAGTGCGTGTGTGTGTGTGTGTGTAGGTATATTTGTTTGCTTTTGTGTATTTTTCATCCGTACCTCATATACATTATTGGAAGTTGGACTTTATGTATGAGGCAATTTGATGCTCGAGTATTGACTCATATTTCACCCAAGACTTAGTACTAACCACACGTCCAACACTAAGTATTAACCCAACACTAACAATTCTCACAATTACCACGTTGAGGACAGACAGGTCAGATAGCTGAGTTATTATTTACATGCATTATATATACGTCTCGAAATCTGTTACTACTAGTTTGTACAGGAGTTCGGCCGGGTCCGTCGCAACAGTTCGAGATTCAAGTTTTCGAGATATTCAATGTTATGCAGGTTGTGTTGTTCAGATTTGACAATATACAACTATAAATTATGTTATGGAGAATGTACGAAGGGGTGTAGATTCGTAGGGACGAGTTAATTATTGTTCATAAATCTACAATTCCGAGCATTCTTCAACTCAATACATTATTCGTTAAATCAAATTACGTCATTTCTAAATCATCTTATATTTATCTTTTTTAATGAAAATATTGGTTAAAATGGCAAAGACTATTTACAAAACTAATGACTCATAACTTTCGGACCTAACCTGAACGATTCAATCAGGAAATCATCTGCGGTGTATGATGTATTAAACGTGAGGCACGTGCTAAACACAGGTGTAATCTCTCTTTTCCGATTTAGTTTTCGACAATCTTCGCTTTGTTCAGCCAGAGTATATTACTATTATTATTATTATCAGGTTGATAAGGCTTACATTGCATGTTTATTTGACAATGCAGATGTTTAGTCCCGTGGGCTAAAGCGTTGTACTAATTTACAATGAATACATTATGTCAGTAGTGGGTTGGAATCTCTGACCTGAACGCATATAACAGTTTCACAGGTGTCTTGTATAATCTACACCTAGAACAATAATGTGTACTTGACGTCAAAGGTATGGATAATATCAGTGTGTTCCTGTATCATCATGGACTAGCTGACAATAATGAACTTGAGATACCAGATGGACTACCTGACAATACTGAACTCGTGACACCAAATGGACTACCTGACAATACTGAACTCGTGATACAAGATGGACTAGCTGACAATACTGAAATATTGATACCAGATGAATTAGTTAACAATACTGAACTCGTGATACAAGATGGACTAGCTGACAATACTGAACTGTTGATACCAGATGAATTAGCTAACAATATTGAACTCGTGATACAAGATGGACTAGCTGACAATACTGAACTCGTCATACCAGATGGACTAGCTGACAATAATGAACTCGTGATACACGATGGACTAGCTGACAATACTGAACTCGTCATACCAGATGGATTAGGTGACACTAGTTAACTCGTGATACCAGATGGACTAGCTGACAATACTAAACTTGTGATACCAGATGGACTAGCTGACAATACCGCACATGTGATACCAGATGGACTAGCTGACAATACTTAACTATCAATATCAGATGAACTAGCTACGTAACTTCACCTATATAATAGACAGCATTGGATGTTTCATTCACTGGGAACAGTGGCTGAGTTGTGGCAGACATCTTCTTTAGTGGTCGTCTTCAAATTGTCTCCTGCAAAGAAATCAATCAGCCATCAGTATTGCTGACATAGAAATCATACTAATGTGCTTCTCAAAAATAACGTATTCATGTAAACATATAAATAAAAATAACCTGATTTAAACCACATTGGCATGGACACCTATTGGGCGCATATTTGTGTTTGTAATACAGTTCAGATGTTTTGTTTTAATTACTTCTTAAGTGCATATACCCCGATCACTTACAGTCTACAATATATATAAGTTGAACGTATTATACTAAAATCATATGTAATTAAACACACTGACTTTTAAGCGGAGATACAACGACACCACTAGAGCACATTGATTTATTAGTCATCGTTTATTGGATGTGAAACATTTAGTGATTTTGACATATAGTCTTAGTGAGGAAGCCATGTTTACCATTATTAGCAAGGCACCTTTCATATGCACCATCCCACAGGCAGGATAACACATACGACGGCCTTTGGTATACCAGTTGCGGTGCACTGGCTGGAATGAGGCATCGCCCAATGAACCTACGGACGGGGTTCGATCCCAGACCGACCGCGCATCAAGCGAGAGCTGGGCTACGTCCCGAAACTTCTCATAAATAATGTGTCCATGCATATAGAGGGACGGGACATAGCTCAACGTCTCATAAATAATGTGTTCATGCATATAGAGGGACGGGACATAGCTCAACTTCTCATAAATAATGTATTCATGGATATAGAGGGGCGGGACATAGCTCAACTTCTCAAAAATAATGTATTCATGCATATAGAGGGGCAGGACATAGCTCAACGGTACAAAGTTCGCCTGATGCCCGATCGATCTAGGATCGATTCCCGTCGGTGGGCACATTGGGCTATTTCTCGTTCCAATCAGTGCTCCATAAGTGGTGTAATAAAGGCCGTGGTATGTACTATCCTGACTGTGAGATGGTGCATCTAAAATATATTTTGCTGCTAATCGAAAATAGTAGTCCATGAAGAGGCAACAGTAGGTTTCCTCTTTCAATAGTTATGGAGTCCTTAACGATATGTCCGACGCCATGTAACGGTAAATAAACTATGTTCAGTGTGTCGTTAAACAAAATAGTTCCTTCCTTCCTTCGTGTATAGCTATGGTAAACCTATAAAACGTTGTAACCTGGTTTAAACCACCTTGGCTTGGACAACTGCTCAAAAGTGCTTATTCTTGTATGTAATACAATCCAGATGCGTTTAATTAATTCCCAAACATAAGCAAACACCATAGAGATATTGAGACTTTTTAAGGTTGTATTTCCACATAGAAAATTAGTTGTAATAGATGTAAACATACCTAGTTATTTGTTTGTAACCCACCTGTTTCGCAATAATGCCAACATGCGCGCATTTTCCTAACAGATTCGGACAGTTTTGTTTAACTTGGACAAAACCCAGCCTGGCCAGTCAACCCGTACTCGTATGTTCTCAAGTGTATACACACAGATCATTTGCAGTATACTCTATCAGTTTAACCTAATACAATACAATCATATGTAAGCAAACACACTGACCTGTAAGCCGAGTTATACTCACTGATATCTGTTGAAGATTCTTCACGACGGTCGCAACATCTGGTTTACGGTCTTTTATAGCAGCCAAACAACCAATCAACTTGGGTTTTTTTATTAACAAACGACATTAACATGGTTGTCATTTCTCTTTTTGAGGAAACGAAAGATGTAAGTTCACTTTCAAGATAAATAACTATAAATGATAACAGTGTTTTCCATTCGTGCACCAGACAATAAACATGGCCAATAATGATGCCTTACATTTGATATAATATTAGACATGAATCTGTAATTGTGTTAATGGCTGCATGTGTACAGTGTATCACCAATTTAACTTTCATCTGCATGGTACCTTTCTAACACTATTTTTATGTTAACATTATGCTGACAGCAATTAATGTAGCTTTCTATAGGATAAGTAGCAAGAGGAAAGGCCGACATTTCCATTTTATTACATCTCCATTAATGAGTTGCTAATGTGCATACGTTCGACTTACAAACACAGAAAACAAGATTCTAAACAGACTTTAGACGCAAAACCAGAATTTCCTTGACGGCTGCCTTATGACGCAAGATACCGAGAGAGAGAGAGAGAGAGAGAGAGAGAGAGAGAGAGAGAGAGAGAGAGAGAGAGAGAGAGAGAGAGAGAGAGAGAGAGAGAGAGAGAGAGAGAGAGAGAGAGAGAGAGAGAGAGAGAGAGTGAGAGAGAGAGAGAGAGAGAGGGGGGTGGGGGGGGGGCAGCGGGCGCGTCGATTTTGACATTCGTCAACATTTTTTTTTTTTTTAATTTCCCGCGATATGACGTCAATTTTTGCCGGGCTTTTCTTGGTATGGCCAAAATGTCATTGCCCATGAACTAGGACGTGCATTCTGCCCCATAGTTCGTTACCAAACATACCCATCTTTTCTATGCAATTCATGTTTTAAAATGGCGGAACACCGCATCCCCGCATTCATTCTGGAACATTGGTCTGACCACGAAATTGTTGTGTCGTATTGTTTTACGAAACGAGAACCAGGATGAAATTACGTGTCGTATTAGTTTTGAGAAACGAGGGTCAAGATGAAATTATGTGTCGTATTCGTTTTACGAAACGAAGGTCAGGATGAAATTATGTGTCGTATTGTTTTAAGAAACGAGGGTCAGGATGAAATTATGTGTCGTATTAGCTTTACGAAACGAGGGTCAGGACGAAATTATGTGTCATATTAGTTTTACGAAACGAGGGCCAGGATGAAATTATGTGTCGTATTAGTTTTACGAAACGAGGGTCAGGACGGAATTATGTGTCGTATTAGTTTTACGAAACGAGGGCCAGGATGAAATGATGTGTCGTCTTAGTTTTACGAAACGAGGGTCAGGACGAAATTATTTTAGTGTTAGTTTTACGAAACGAGGGTCAGGACGAAATGTTGTGTAGTGTTAGTTTTACGAAACGAGGGCCAGGAAGAAATTATGTGTCGTATTAGTTTTACGAAACGAGAGCAAGGATTAAATTAAGTGTTGTATTGTTTTTTACGAAACGAGGGTCAGGATGAAATTATGTGCCGTATTTGTTTTACGAAACGAGGGTCAGGATGAAATTATTTGTCGTATTAGTTTTACGAAACGAGTGTCAGGACGAAATTATGTGTCGTATTAGTTTTACGAAACGAGTTTCAGGACGAAATTATGTGTCATATTAGTTTTACGAAACGAGGGCCAGTATGAAATTATGTGTCGTATTAGTTTTACGAAACGAGTGTCAGGACGAAATTATGTGTCATATTAGTTTTACGAAACGAGGGCCAGGATGAAATTATGTGTCGTATTAGTTTTACGCAACGAGGGTCAGGACGGAATTATGTGTCGTATTAGTTTTACGAAACGAGGGCCAGGATGAAATGATGTGTCGTGTTAGTTTTACAAAACGAGAGTCAGGATGCTTGTATTTCGTGACCAAGAGCCATGGTAATGCATGAATCATGACACGCGTTTCGTAACATATCTACAATTCAGACGCGAGTGTAACAATTTCTTTATTATCCTCGTTTTCAATAATATTATTTTTCTGAATAACAAGGACCATGACAAAAAGGTTCAAACTTAACTGAGAGAGAACAAATGACGTCATTTTGGTAAGCGATTACACAGAGCTAATACATAGAGATTATTGCATGAGCCTATAAAATATCCCTTGCTGCATTAGGACACAAATGTATCGGGTTTCCTCTGTTGACTACGAGTAACAATTACCAAACGTTTGACATCCAATAGCCGATTAATTAATTAATCGATGCTCTAGTGGCGTAGGTAAACAAAACAAACTTTGTGATGTTGTCTCCACCATGTACGTGTATATCATTAACGCTCTGTAGACGATGCTGCTAAAAGTTACGCCTTTCTGAGCCATGGCCAGTGGGATGTGCTGTCCTGCGCTTTAATGTAAGTGTCCTTCTATCATAGTTGTAGCTAACATCACAGAAGCTCCGACAAACTCTTCGAAATAATCTTTCATATGGCAACCGGCCTCGGTGGCGCGGTGGTTAAGCTGGCAGGTACAGCGTTCGCAACCCGATACCGGCTCCCATCCAGAGCGAGTTCGTAAGGGCTCAGTGGGTAGGTGTAAGGCCACACCACTCTCTTCTCTCTCATACTACCCACTATCCATCTAACAACTAACCCACTGTCCTGGACAGACAGCCCATATAGCTGAGGTGTGTGCCAATTGAACCTTAATCGGATATTAGCACGAAAATAAGTTGAAATGAAATTAAATATATAAATGTTTTATTTATCGACGCACTCAACACATTTTATTTACGGTTATATGGCGTCAGACGCTACTTGAATAAAATGCCAGTGCCTATATCGCATGCGTGCATTTTCTATTTTATTCTGGAACATGAATTATTTTGAACTGATCGACATTTGTAAATTGAATGAATAATTGAAAACTTTAAGATTTATATTTAACGGTCTAAAGCTAAAAGGGCCCAGCAAGGATGAATAGGTAACATGGGTAAATTCTACACGCAATCGTTCA
>NC_054703.1:8058165-8091941 GCF_016097555.1 Gigantopelta aegis
TGTGAACGTGAATTAATTGTCTGTCAAGAGGACATCTTCATGATACATGTGCATCTTTCGTATCTACTAAATGTGAGCTTTGCAACCATCGGTGGGGTGGGGGGGGGGGGATTGTCACTTAATAACACAAAGCGCATTTCCTGTGGTCATCGGTATTAGATTTTCACCAATCAACAAGTTAATGTCAGCACTAAGATTAACTTCTGACCACACTGAGGAAGGAAGAGGCGATCCAAGGCTACTCAGGGGGGACCACACCGGGCGGCTCAACCTGCTCTCAAGAAGAAGGCGAGACCAACACGGGCTAAACCACCGGGGGCGGTCTCTTCTGCGTCGTCGCTCCCATCAGCGACTCGATAGACCCTACGCCAGGAGCGGCCCGGGGAGGGGGGGGGACCAAAGCTGTCAGCTCCACTGACAGTGGTGGTTCCTTCTGTTCCAGCACCCACGCAGATGAAGACCGACCATATGATCAGTATTGGTCCGCCAGCGCCTCCAGTTGTTGCTGTTGCCACGGCAGATGTCCAACGTGAACACAAGAGGACAGTGTCTACGGCCACCGATCACTCCTCTTGGACGACCGTGTGTGACAAGCTGCCGGCGAAATACCATGGAGCTGTCCAGGACGACTTTACAAGGAAGTCACAGATCAACGGGCCGTGGAACGATTCATAGTGGCGCCAACTTTCATCTCGCCAAGGGAAGTACCAGATCCAAGGAGCGAAGCACTCGGCCAGATTGTAGGTGACGGCGGAGCGGGACGGGCTGTTCCGACAGGGACTTGTTAATCCGATCATGGACAACGCATCACTACACTGCGTTCTCAAAATGGTCTTACAAGGAGATTACCAGGAAGTTATGAAGTCATGCTACTGGAATCTACAAAAAAGACCTCCCAAACTTCAACTTCGAACAGCCCACCAACTCGCTGCACAATCTTAAACTAGGATAGCAATCTCCTTTTTTGGGCTTAGTTGGACTTAAAACGTTTTAACTGCAGTTCAAATTTGTTGTATATTTTGTTGTTGTTGTTTGTTTGTTTTTTTTGTGTGTTTTTTTTTTGGGGGGGGGGGGGTAAACAGTCCAATGCAGTTTATTTTGGCAGCCCGTCTAAATTGCTCAAATCACCTTAAAACCTTTTCGGTCGAACACTCTAATTTCATTGTTTGTAGCTTATTTTGGTTTTCGGTATTTGACCTAACTACTAAATTCGTATTCCAAATTCCTCCCACCTCCAACTTACTCTCCCCCTGGCCCGGACCATATAGATCGGACTTTAAACGTTTACAAATCCGTACAAACTTGTATGTCGAAATTACTTCTTTTTCAATATTATTAAATAGTCTTAAATTTACTTTTGGACTGTCGTTCTAAAATGCTCCAAATTATATAAGTATTCGACTTAGCAGTCAATTAATTTGATTTTTGGCTTGTAACTTTTTTTTTTAATTCTACTAATTTATTTTATTAATTGCTATTTTCAAAAATATGTCCATTTTGAACCCTACCCCCCCCCCCCCCCCCCCCCCCCCCATCACATCAGGCCACCGATGGGCGTGTTCGGCGTCTTGATGGTGTACGAACATGTTAAACTAGTTATCTATTTATCTAATTTCTTTTTGACTGCCCGATGTAATCTAGGGACCAAATTTAATGAGTAGGATTTTCTATATTAATTATATTAATTGGAGATGCGATCAAAATTTTAAAGGTCCACTATTTAATTTTGTTATATAAATTTCGAAATTGTCCCCTTAATTTTGTTTCTTCTGTCCCAGAGCAAATCACTAGCTATCCAAAGCACAAAAAGTAACTCGAAACACTTTGGATGTACGGAAATGGATAATCTAAACACTGAAATATACGATATGTATGAGTTCAATTATCAAACCGTAATGCAATTGTTAAAATAGGTCTTAGTGTTTAAACACTGGGGTCTGTTACTTCAAGTGCACCTGCGAAGGACAAAATAGAATGTGTTTTGTCCTTCTAAAATAATTTTCGAAGAGACCTTTATTTGAGGAATCTGTAAAACAAAATCTGTCCAGAAAAACGTTAAACGTTAAAACACCACTAGAACACATTGATTTCACAATTTGTACTTATAGTCTTAGAGAAGAAACCCGCTACATGTTTATATTACTAATTAGCAAGGTATCTTTTATGTGCACCATCCCACAGGCAGAATAGCACATGCCACGCCTTTTGACATACCATCCGTGGTGCACTGGCTGCAATGAGAAATAGCCGAATGGGCCCACCGACGGGGATCCATCCCAAACGGACCGAGCATCAAAAGAGCGCTTTTCCGCTAGGCCACGCTGCGTCCCTTGTCCAAGCAGTTACAAATCATCGAAGAAGAACATATTTGTTACTCGATTATAGATCAGTATTGATAAAAGTCATTATTCATTTATAAGTATCCAGAAACTGTTTGACGAAGACGATAGAACGTTTGGCTCAAAGCTGTTAAATAATCTCGGCGGACACGCTACCTGATTAAGCACTTCCCCGCTCCTTCCAGGCCTACACGGCTTGGATATCAAAGGTCGTGGTATATGATGCACTGTTTATGGGGAACACATATAAGCAGTCCCCCTAATGGAAGAAGAGCAGCAGATGTCTTGTAAGGCGAAGTTTGACGTCCAATATCAGATGATTAATACTTCAACGAACTCTAACACAACTCACTGGAAATTACTTCTTTGTATGCCGCATTCAATGTCAGCTTCCAGGATCGATCCCTGTCGGTGGACCCATTGGGCTATTTCTCGTTCCAGCCAGTGCTTCACACCTGGTGTAACAAAAGCCGTGGTATGTACTATCCTGCCTGTAGGATGGTGCATATAAAAAATCCCTTGCTGCTAATCGAAAAGTAGCCCATGAAGTGGCGACAGCGGTTTCCCTTTCTCAATATATATGTGGTACTTAACCATATGTCTGACGCCATATAACCGAAAATAAAATGTGTTGAGAGCGTCGTTAAATAAAACATTTCCTTCCTTCCTTCAGTGTCAGCTTATTGGCCAACGTGAATTTGTATGTTTGCTAATACGTTAAGAATATTTTTTTTCAGACGATAATAAATCAGGAAAGAAATATGTTTACGTCATAAACGTTTTGCGATTAACAAGTATGCGTAGGCACTGAACACTGACCAAATCATAATCACGATGGAACAACTAGGTCCAGATCACGAATTTGCGCTTCCCAGGGGCAAGATAACATGGCCTTTGTTGAACCAGTTATGGATCACTGGTCGATACAAGTGGTTGACACCTACCCACTGAGCCTTGCGGAGCACTCACTCGGGGTTTGGAGTTGGTATCTGGATTAACAAGTCCATGCCTCGACTGGAATCCGAACCCAGTACCTACCAGCATGTAGTCCGATAGTTTAACCACTTCGCCACCGAGGCCGATCAGGTTCTTAAACAGAACCCGTGCGTAATGGAAAGGACCATCCCGCAGACACAATAGCTCATACCACGGGCCTATGAAACGAGAAACAGTACCGATAATTGCGTCTGACCATAACATAAACGAAGACTTGTGTCTGTAAACAACAGACATGTCTGTGTTATTGTTAAACACAACACTTATAAACACGTGTCTGGTTTATTATGACTTTAAATTATAAAAAAAACGACATGTCATAATGGACAAATTGTTGTTTGATCCGGGACATAACATCCGGGAGCTTAATGAAATATTTCAGGTGTTGTGATCAACAATGGTTTTGTCGCAGCAGGGCGTACGATGATTGGTTAATTCAACACAGTTATATTATTGTTCGTACTATAAATAATACGCATAATACATAATACATATCCCTGTTACACTACTAGAGTTCTACTAGCATTGCTAGTAATACTAATATAATAGTATAATTAGTATACATAATACAAACGATGAAAAACTGTTTGGAGAAAGTTGTGGAATTATTAGCATGTGTGTACTTTTTAACTAGTTAACCTTAATTAAAGGGACATTCCTGAGTTTGTTGCATTGTAAGATATTTCCGACTAATAAAATATTTCTACGATTAAACTTACATATTGAATATATTTTCTTGTATAGAATATCAGTGTCTGTATATTCAATGTGTTTCTGATTGTCTTAATATTTGTAAGAAGCCCAAACTGGATTTTTTTCTCAAATAATTCAAATATATTTTAGGAAATAAAATGAAATTTAACCTAGTACAAATATTAAAACGACCAGAAACACGTTTAATATACAGCCACTACTATATTATGCAGACAAATATAGTTGATATGTAATCACAATCGATAAAAAGTTTCCGTTAGTCAATAACATGTTAAAAATTGCAGCAAACTCAGGAATGTACCTTTCATTAATTGCTTTCCTTAAGGCTAGTAGGTACTGGGTTCCACACAGAGCGAGTTTTAACGACTCAGTGGGTAGGTAGGTACATGTCTACTGCGCCGACATCTCACTCACAAACCACGGAGCGGAACGTAACTTAGTGGTAAAGCGATCGGTTGATGCGCGGTGGGTCTGTGATCGATCCCCGTCGTTGGTCCCATTGTGCTATTACTCGTTCCTACCAGTGTATCATGACTGGTATACCATAGGCAGTGGTATGTGCTATCCTGTCTATGGGATGGTGAATATAAAATATCCCTTGGTAGACTATATGTCAAAATTACCGAAACTATTTGACATCATATAGCAGATGATTAATACATCAATGCGGCCTAGTGGTGTCGTTTAACAAAACGATATTTTTCTGTAACTAACCTGGGAAAAGAGCCCACATATCTGAGGTGTGTACCCAGAACAGCGTGCTTAAACGTCAGTTGGATATAAGTACTAAAATAAGTATATAAATGAAATGAATGTTGGGTTGGGAGGGTTTGCTCGGTGGTACAGCGCCTGACTGATGTGCGGTAGGTTGTAAGATCGATTACCCTCCACTGACCCGTCCAATTCAGTGTCCTGTGACTCATACACCAAAGGTCATGGTAGGAATAATTCATGTTTTAGCAGCTATGTTTTCACATTCATTTTCTAGACCAAGGCATGTTCAAGTTTGTTTGTTTTGTTTAACGACACCAATAGAGCACATTGATGTATTAACCATCGGCTATCGGTTGCCAAACATATGTTGGCATATATTCTTAGACAGGAAACCCCCTACATTGGTTCACTAGTAGCAAGGGGCCTTTTGTATACACAATCCAGCAGGCAGGATAGCACATACCACGACCTTTGTTGTACAAGTTATGGTGCACTGGCTGGAACGAGAAATAGCCCAATGGGTCCACCGACGGGATCGAACCAAGGCGTGTTAAAGGTAGTACTAAACCAAATAACGTCCGGCTGAGTCAAAGTTCGAGGTGCACCGAATGTTTCATAGAGAAGTTAACGCCACAAGTCCTGTGATTGGTGATAAATGTAAGTGTGTTGGTTGTAAAAGAAACATTAGATTCATATGGGCAAAAATGTATGCAGTTTTATTTCATCTAGTACCACTGTGTCGAGTAGCCTTCTGCTTGAAACATGCATGGGGTACATATAAAAAGAGTACTCAAATTTTGTGCGAAAGTAGGGGTGTTGTAAAAACATCTAGTTATACCGAAAATTAGCCAAGAAAGGTACCATTTTTTCAGTCAATAGTTTGAGGTAGGGGTTGTAGTAGTGATATCTGGTTTAAACACAAACCTTAACGTGGTCGCCTATGAGATTTCATTTGGTATGGTATAACCGCAAGTGTCGAAGTAAGCTAGACAAGAAATAACCATCGATTAAAAACGATTACTAGTGGACAGTACGGAAATTTTCACAAGTGTTGCAATCAATTTTATAAAATATTATATGAAACAAATATGACAATATCGAGAGAGATGTGTGGCAGCTGGTTTTAGGGAGCACACTCGTTTAAATGGTAACCACCATGCAAAAATATCAATATATGATTGGACCACAAAACAGTTTACTTATCTCCTCTTAAACCGGAGCACCGCCTCATTCGGTTGTGATATAAGTGGCAGCATTCCGCATACACAGGTGTTCTCATTTTTATCACTCAATAGTTAATATCGTAGCCTATGCTATACAAATAACAAATAACAGAAAAACATACACAGGTGTTCTCATTTTTATCACTCAATAGTTAATATCGTAGCCAATGCTATACAAATAACAAATAACAGAAAAAAGAAGGCAACACAATCCTCTTCCCGCCAACACACGCTACTTTCCTGCCGACAAGAACGAATTATTCAGGCACAATAATTAAAGGGACATTCCTGAGTTTGCTGCAACTTTTAAGATGTTATCGACTAACGGAGACTTTTTAACGATTGTAATTACATATTAAATATATTTGTCTACATGCAATATTAGTGGCTGTATATTAAACGTGTTTCTGATCGTTCTACTATTTGCACTAGGTTAAATTTCATTTTATTTCCTAAAATATGTTTTTTCGTGCGTACGAAATTATTTGAAGACGAAATCCAGTTTGGGCTTCTTACAAATATTAAGACGACCAGAAACACACTGAATATACAGACACTGATATTCTAAACAAGAAAATATATTTAATATGTAAGTTTAATCGTAGAAATATTTTATTAGTCGGAAACATCTTACAATGCAGCAAACTCAGGTATGTCCCTTTAATAAAATTATGACACATAAATACACTACTTTTTATACGATAAATTAATGAAATAACGTATAACAAAGAAAAAAATAAGCGTTAAGCACGATTGCAACAGAAATGCTAAACAAATGACGTCGAAAACGTCCAGCGCGTTGCTGTGCAGCTGTCGGTGCAAACTCATGAACTAAAATTGATACCGGACCACTACATCCAACATATCCCAACAGGAGTGTTAGAATGTCACCAAGTCGTTTATAACATAATGCAGTTTTCAATCAAACACGAGTGTTAGAATGTAGGTGACCCAAGTCGTTTATAAAATAATACAGTTTTCAATCAAACACGAGTGTTAGAATGTAGGTGACCCAAGTCGTTTATAACATAATACAGTTTTCAATCAAACACGAGTGTTAGAATGTAGGTGACCCAAGTCGTTTATAACATAATACAGTTTTCAACCAAACACGAGTGTTAGAATGTAGGTGACCCAAGTCGTTTATAACATAATACAGTTTTCAACCAAACACGAGTGTTAGAATGTAGGTGACCCAAGTCGTTTATAACATAATACAGTTTTCAACCAAACGCGAGTGTTAGAATGTAGGTGACCCAAGTCGTTTATAACATAATACAGTTTTCAACCAAACGCGAGTGTTAGAATGTAGGTGACCCAAGTCGTTTATAACATAATACAGTTTTCAATCAAACGCGAGTGTTAGAATGTAGGTGACCCAAGTCGTTTATAACATAATACAGTTTTCAATCAAACGCGAGTGTTAGAATGTAGGTGACCCAAGTCGTGTATAACATAATACAGTTTTCAACCAAACGCGAGTGTTAGAATGTAGGTGACCCAAGTCGTTTATAACATAATACAGTTTTCAACCAAACGCGAGTGTTAGAATGTAGGTGACCCAAGTCGTTTATAACATAATACAGTTTTCAATCAAACGCGAGTGTTAGAATGGAGGCGACCCAAGTCGTTTATAACATAATACAGTTTTCAATCAAACGCGAGTGTTAGAATGGAGGCGACCCAAGTCGTTTATAACATAATACAGTTTTCAACCAAACGCGAGTGTTAGAATGGAGGCGACCCAAGTCGTTTATAACATAATACAGTTTTCAACCAAACGCGAGTGTTAGAATGTAGGTGACCGAAGTCGTTTATAAAATAATACAGTTTTCAACCAAACACGAGTGTTAGAATGTAGGTGACCCATGTCGTTTATAACATAATACAGTTTTCAACCAAACACGAGTGTTAGAATGTAGGTGACCCAAGTCGTTTATAACATAATACAGTTTTCAATCTGATTATAAATATTGTGAAAGAACCTGCAAAACGTTATAATAAAAAAGCACGCACCCACAACAACAACAAAAACAAATAATAAAACTAATATAACAAATATAAAAAAAAAAACTATTAAACAAATAAAATAAGCCAGCAACACTTTTTGTTCAGATTTAATGATGGTGATTGATTGATTTTTAAATTTTTTTATTTGTTTTACAGAAGATGTCTGCCACAGCTCTACCGCTGTTATCAGTGAATCAAACATCCAGCTTTATAGAGGTGTCTACTGATCATGACAACCTTACCTATGGAAACTATTCTGACGATGGTCAAGAACAAGAAAGCAATGATAAATCATTTCTTGAACTTTGGTCGGATTTCGACAAATACAAAGACATTTACTGGGGAATCGTGTTGTTCATTACAGTGATGGGAACCATCGGGAACATCCTAGTGTTTATTTTGATGGGCGACACGAAACTGAGTTCCCTCTCTTATTCAGTCTACTTGAAATGTTTGGCCGTTTCTGACAGTTGTTTGCTAATCACAACGCTAATCTATGAAACTGAAAAGATGTACTTTCTAGGGAAACTTGCAGAAATAAAGATAATTGTCGGTTCCCTATTATTTAGCATAAGAGTTCTATCGCCGTGGTTGGTGGTTGGACTTACCGTAGACAGATACGTATTTTCTTTTAATGTTTGCGTGTGTTTGTGTGAATGTGTGTGTGTTTGTGATAAATGTGTGAGTGGTTCTATGCGAGAGTATGTGTGTGGATATGTGTGCATCTTTTTTATTATTTTTATTTGTAAATTTTACGTATATGCGCAATATTGAGTTTCACGAATAAAAAGATTTTAAAAAGAAAGAAAAAGCACAGTGGTAAAGTGTTCGCTTGATGCGCGGCCGGTATAGGATCGATCCCTGTCGGTGGACCCATTGGACTATTTCTCGCCCCAGCCAGTGCACCACGACTGGTATATCAAAGACTTTAGTTTTTGTTTTCCTGTCTGGGGGATAGTGCATATAACAGATCCCTTGCTACTAACACTAAATAAAACACTGAATGTATGCAGGAATAATGTCTTCAATATCGAAACATGCTTGCTGTTTTTGATACATATATTAACTCTATCCTTAGTTATGGGGCTTTCACTCGGATCATGATGTTCAAAAAGTACATATACAATTTTGTAAAAGATTATTGGGTGTGAGTAAAGGAACGTGTAACGAATTTGTTTATAGCGAACTATAACGGTTTCCACTTCAAGTAACAAGAAAACTTATTTTTTAAATATTGGATCAAATTACGTAACACTACAAATTGTATTCTAAAGTGTAAATATGACGAAATGGCACAATATAACGATACTTGATTAATAATTAACATAATACAATTAATAATAATTAACATACTATTAATTAACATAATAATATAATATAATTACCATTAAGCACGAACTGTATTCAGTTGGATTAAACTATATTTGGAATTCGTCGTATGTTGACGATAGTATCTACATTATAATCAAAGAAATGATATTATATAGTGTTAAGCAATTACGTTACAGCAAAGTAATGACAACGGCTAAAGGACCTTTATATGAACATTTATTAAATGGATTTAGATTACAAACAAATTTAAGATTGCCAGTGGAAACGCGTTATATAAAATAAATATGTAAGATTAGAACATGCGTTCATAAATTAAATGTAGAATCTGGCAGGTATCGAAACATCGAACTATCAGAAAGAATATGTACTCTGTGTAATGCTAATGCTACAGAAGATGAATATCACTTTATAATAGAGTGTCCACAATACAAAGATTTGCGTTGTAAATATATAAAACATGTATTATTATAAGCGGCCAACAGTGTATCGTATTATACAGTTATTAACCACCAGTAGCAATAAGGAACTGAATAAGCTAGGCAAATATTCAGTGCAAGCGAATGCAATTAGAGGTCGGTTAATGCAGGATGATAGTTAGTCACTTATATCACTTTATTTTTCTACGATTATATATAAACCACACCCACCATTGTTTTGCCTGATGCGTGTAAAGACTGCATTAGGGATAATGCGCCATTGTTCCACTAATGAGGCAACAATTTTCTGCAAAATCTGTGGAGGGTTCCCGAGAGTGCGCAGGCGTCGTTCCAGCACATCCCAGACGTGTTCGATGGGATTAAGTTCGGGCGACCTTGAAGGCCAATCCATGACACTGGTGCCCGCGTTCCTCGGGTAATCCCTTGTCAAGATGGCCGTGTGGGATCTGGCGTTGTCGTGCTGAATGACCAGGCCTGGACCATGAGTTGCCATGAAGGACACACGTTCCTGGGCCAGCACCTGGTCGCGTTGAGGTTGCCACGGAAAGTTTCGACCTGGAACCATTATTTTACACGAACAGACAAAGATGGCTGAACAATTAACTTTTTTATTTGACCATTTTATCATAAATAAACTACTCTATCGTATTTGCCGTGTTTGTTTCATATGTTAAATAAAATGTAACACTACAAATTAACACGATAGCCTTTAAAATGAAAGTTGTAATAACAAAATATTAATTTAAAAGTGTCTAATGACCTCACGTCACCACCTCACATTAATATGACGTCATATATTACCACCGACGTCATGTTAAACGCAAGCGCGTGATATCCCATGTAAGATAGAACTTTCTTACATGGCTTTCTTTCATGGGATAGCTCTGTTCCATATAACTAAGGATGAGAGAAAAATTAATAACTCCATCAAGGAGAAAGGACGGAAGGAAGGAAGGGAGAAATGTTTTACTGAACAACTCACTCATCACCATTTAAGTACGGTTATATGCATGGCGAAATAGTCAGAATCGGACGCAGACATTCACTTAATTTGTGCCTTGCACTAACAGCGACGGATATGCGGTTAAGGACCACGCAGATAATTAATGAGAGAGGAAATCCGCCGGCGTCAGGCTATAGACTACTGTTTCCGATTAGCAGCAAGAGGTCGTTTATACGCAGCACACCACAGACAGGATAGTACATATCACGGCCTGCGTTGCACTGAAATTGGCGTACTGACGGGAATCGATCCTAGACAAGCTGCGCATCAGCATACATTTCTCCACTGTGTTACGCCCCTAAACCCCCATGAAGAAGGATCGATCACCGGTTTCGTTGCACTGGTGAACACTTTACTATGGCTTTCATCGAAAACAAATAACAATTTGTAATAAATATTTATTAATTGGCAAACATGAGACGATTTGCACAAATAAGCCTACCGCACACAACCGCTACCAGCTGAAAAAGCATATATACTCTGTCAAAAAAGAAACGCATAGGTGATAGGGAAAGACAAAAAGTGTTTCATTTTACAAACTATTGTGTATTGTACAATGTTGCTGAATGACCATGCTTGTTAATGTTCCTGGAATGCGACTGCATGCCCAAATGCACCCAAAAACAAATTTAACGCATGTTGTGGCACGTTGTGGCACGTTGTGAGACAATTGCAGGAAATCGGCGTGAAATAGTCAAGACTTTGGCGAATGCAAGTGAAACTCGGGGGAATGATTGGGATAGTGATGGGTATTTAAAGCTGCAATGCTCGCAATGATGCCTCATTTCTATTTCGACGTAAACGAGTTACAAAATGCCAAGACTAAACCTGCCGAATCGAAACATTCCAATAGGCCGCCTCCAGTCAGGTGAATCGCAGTCAGCAGTCGCTCGCCACATGAACGTCCATCAGAACACCATTTCAAGTGTGAATTTGTGTTCGTACAAGACAACCTGACAGCTGTACGCTACCGGGATGAAATTCTTCGCCATTACATGCTTCCCATTTTGGATCGACAGAGAGAACTCTTTGAGCAGGACAATGCCAGGCCGCATACGTCACGTATGAAAATGGATTTCCTACAGAATGACAACATTAATGTGCTGTCATGGCCATCAAACTCGCCAGATCTCAACCGGATTCAGAGACTCACTCAGTCTATGCCAAGGAGATGTCGCGCAGTGATTGCTCATTTCAGTGCCCTCGTGCGACGCTGTTTGGTGACGAAAATGCATCAACTGTCCTTAGTCCATAGCAAGCACATTGTCACATACTCATGTCAAATTTGATTGTGATACGATCAGAAATAATGAAATTATGCAACTTTGTATTAAAGAGATAATTCCATGAATATTTCGCCAATGCGTTTCTTTTTTTATGACATATATATATATATATCATATATATATATATATATATATATATATATATATATATATATATATATATATAATAAAACGTGTAATTGATCCACCGAGGTGGTTCGATCATGCAACACAAGGACCTCAGGCGAGCATTGAAGCGACTGACCTAAATCCCGCCCTTCATCACAATCAACGCTGACGTTTCAAACATAATTCAAGCCATACTTCTAATGATTTTGAGAGCGTGTTTTGTGTTATATTTATTTATTTACTAAACTTATTGATTTTATTTTTAGTTCTTGTATTTATTTATTTATTTATTTTATTATCATTATTAAGTTGTATTGTGTTCCCAAATAACCAAATTGATTATACAACATTTAGTGAAATATCTTAAAATATCAGTGACATTTTAGAGTGAACATTTCACTATGTCACTCTAAAATGTGTTATCTTCACTTTAAAAAAGCCGGAACTATTTTGTTGCTGCCATTTTAAAAGTAAAGGTAAAATGCCAAAAGTTTTATAATACATAGAACATTTCATGTTTGTTTTTGTTTGTTTTGTGTGTTTGTTTTATGTGTTGTTTCCATGGACGGAAACACAAACACTTGTTAACAAATTCATATATACAACACATTAGTAGCTATTAACGTTTAAAACAAATGCAATTGGTTTCAATCGAAAATTATATAATTTGGTTGCAACGTAAAATGTCTTACATGTCTTTTATGAACTCCGTGTATACATATCATTATTCACTGATAATAATAATAATTTTTTAAAGAAGTGCAAGACAATAGGGGGGGGGGGGGGCACACATATAAATAGAACGCGTTCGACGTTTCATCAATAGCTAATCTACATGTCTCATGAGATAAAGTTTCCATGTTAGTCATTGCCAAGCTGGTTTAGCGTACGCCTGTCATGGGCACAATTGCCGGCTCCTCCGTCCAGGACAGGAAATGTTGGAGTGGGTGGCAGAAGGGGCCGCATGCATGCAATAGAACACCAGCATTCCGACCGGGGTCGGTAGCAGGCGGATGGTTGGTTTGGGTGCTATGGAATTTGGAATTTCCCGTAGGATTAAAGCCAAAGGGGAAAAAAAGTGCGCAATTTGAATGAAGGGAATTTGATGCATTTTTCATCGGTCCGACGAAAGGAAAACGGGGACCGTTTTTCTTAGTGCAGCAAGATATCTTTTATTGCACTTTCCCAGACAGGAAAACACATACCACGGCCTTTAACCAGCTATGGTGCACTGGTTGGAACGGAGTAAAGCAATCAGTTGTTTTGGTCTGTCGATCAAAATGCAAACTATTTGCTGCGTTTATAAACGCAGCAAATAGGTTGCAGTTTGTTCGACAGACAGTGCGACACCCGAGCACAAAAATACACATTGGCTATAAATAAGTAACAAGTAAGTATATGACAATGTTAGTTATATAATTTTGTAACACGAGTGTAAGGAGCTGCGGATACATTAAATCGATGGTTGTGTTGTGATGTTCCCTACTTCAGACTTACGACGGGTGCGCTCTTGTCGGAGATTCTAAATATGAATTAAGCTCTGGAAATCCAACAAAAAGCTGTATTTCTGTTTTCGTCCAGCTAGAAAGTGAAAAAGTTGGGGTTTTTTTTTTTTTTTTTTTAATGCTAGCATCAGACTATCAACTAGCATCAGACTACCAACTGCCAGCAGAAAGTTGGCCAATTCGATGGTTGTGTTGTGATATCCCCTAGTTCAGACTTACGACGGGTCCGCTGTTGTTGGAGTTTGTCAATGTGTGCGCTGCTACGGTCCATGTTATCGCCGGCGACAAAATGGTAACACCTGCCAGACGATTTTTGCGACTTTCAACCGTTTTGGCAATACATACATTCGATGCCTATTTTGTAGCTCGTATTAACTATTTGGTAAAAATTATCGACATACTATTTTTTTTCAGCTGATTTCTATGCGTGTATGAATGATTTTCTTGGCAACATTTCCGATCATTTGTTTTTCATAATTATATTACCGATTACCTTTTAGATTATTATAATATGCTTACGGACATTAATTAATTAATTAATTAATTATATATATATATATATATATATATATGCATATTTATCATATAATATCTTACATTTTCAGTGCAATCAAAGTATGTGATATTTTTCAGATCACATACTTTAAGAATTTGATAACTTTGCAAATTAGATGTAAATTAGTCGAGGTCTCGGCACTAGGTTTATTGACATTTAAGCAAACGTACTTGGGTGACACTCCATGATTGACGTATGCATTCATAGTTATCAAATAAAAACATTTCAATAGCAAATTGGCACTGAAAGCTATCCAGCGTTCAGAACACAAAACACGTTAAGCATAACTTTATTTTGATGTAAGGACATCCAAAATGACGTCATTCAAGTTTGACGTCATTTCCATTCAAACATACACCGCGCCACATATTCTTACGTCATTTGAATATATAGTAATGGCGGACTGGAATTAAAGTTGCGTGTACAGTTGTACAAAAACACGCTGTGTTAAGCTTGAGCTTATATGATAAAGAGATTTTTACCCTCGTGTATTTCGGTATCGTTAATATCATATATTAGGAATACAAATAATGCATTATGCTCGCCATATATGATATTGACGATACCGAAAAACACTGGTAATAACCTCTCTCTCTCTCTCTCTCTCTCTCTCTCTCTCTCTCTCTCTCTCTCTCTCTCTCTCTCTCTCTCTCTCTCTCTCTCTCTCTCTCTCTCTCTCTCTCTCTCTCCATGGATGTCCACATAATGAAGCAGTTATCTAAAACTCGTTTAACATGTTTGCGTTAAAACCAAAATCCCCAAATCATGTTCATATCTGCATTCCATGTTGTGATATAATAGCTGCTTTAAATATCCAAGAAATAAGCTGGCATACGTTTGTGTCATTTCAACGTCCATCGTTGTACCCTGCATGCATCTCATTGGGGAAAAGTTGTTTCGTAATATAGAGTGGCAACATCAAAACTAATAAACAAAGAATCACTGCTAATTATGGAATCTTTAGTTTACTCTACGGAAATGACAATTTCGCAAATGTATTATTGCAAGTCATTAGCTGAGATGACAGACGGCGGAACATTTTCTGTAGTAGCTGTTGGACCAGTTAAACTAGGTGCATTCTGACGTCGTTCATTCCAATCCATACACAGTCGTTTAAAGTTTATTTTCATAATGGATCGATAGTTCTTTGCACTGCCAATCAAGATGAAAAAGTTCTGTCCGAAATTTAGCAAGTAGATTATGTTAAGCACTGGCCACAACGTAATGGCCAATGTCCGAGTTCTTGTTCCTGTATCCAGTAGTCCGAGCAACACATACATGCTTTCCGAAACTGAGATTGGTAATAAAGTTGCAAAAGCAAGCATCGAGATTAACATCAGGGGACCTGTTGAACTGTCTTTAGTAGAATCTGTCCTGGCCCTTATGAAGGTGTTGCGAAACTCGTTGCTTCGATTGATGTGAACGATTAGTATGATGTTAAGAACCAGAATAATAACACAAGGTAGCATGGACGACATGACGATCCGAAGGAAACTAAAATAATAAATAAATTCTTCAGATGACGTGCATCCATAATCTCCCAAGTGCAATAGGACAAAGACGGGAACATTGAGCAAGATGGAGACAGCAAGCATACAGGAGCAGACGATAATCGCTTTGTTTCTGGAACAAAATTTTCCTCGCGTTAGTGGAAAACAGACGCATACGTATCTGTCAAGTGTAAGTCCCACAACCAGCCATGGTGAAAGCAACAAAGTTGAAAACCCCAAGCTGTTGAGGGTTTTACACATTGCGTTGCTAGTGTCAATGACTCTCGGCAGCTCAAAGTTTGCTTCAGTCTCCTCAAGCAAGACTCCATTTAGAAGCAATGTGTCAGAGAAGGCAAGGAATTTCAGATACACGCTGTACGAAAGGGAACTTAACTTAGTTTCACTCATCATAATAAACTGCAGAACATTGCCAATACTGCCTACGATGACTACACTCAGAACAACGCCCCAATAACCATGTCCGTATAATTGAAAATATGGCCAGTTGTCTGAAGATGGTTCATCGTACGTTTTGTTATCGCTTCCTCCATCAGCAATGCTGTGTATGTTAACAGTATCGCTGAAGTTGGATGTGTCGTTTGGTGGCAGCAGGGCATGTGTTACGTCCGACATTCTTCAAAGACGGCTTCCCCACAAAATCGTCTGCAAAAGAAAATATTTATTAGTAGTAAAATATGCATGGTATTCGTTGTCATCATAACCGCCATACATGTTGTTATCTTTTGTTTTTATTATTATTATTATTATTGTTGTTGTTTCCAAGCCTTTTTGACTGAGGATTTTTTTGTGAGAAAATTCTGGACCCATTTTGTGGAAAGTTAGTAGGTAAATTTAGTCCATTCCAGGGAGCGAAAGTATTAAAATAGTTCGTGTATAGGTTATGTGTATTGACCTCTATCGTGAATTCTGTGAAATTATTTATTTAAAAAAAGAATCAGCCGTATGATTTGTCATTTTGTGAAAAACATTCTAAGCCCATATTTGCTAAAAGTTGGTAGGTAGTTAGCCTCCCCCAGGGGGATTGATTGCATTTAAAACTGTGTTTATAGGTTATGTTTATTGGCCCCTGTCGCTAATTTCGTATCGTCAGTTTTTTTATAAACTTCTCAGGTAAAACCTCTTGAAAGTCTAGATTTAATTTATACGTTTATCTACATAAAGGATGTCAAAATATTCAAATAATCAGCTGCTTGCTTCCGGAGGAAATGCGATTATTATTGTCGAGACCGGCTCTGTTCAGGCAAATTTTCTTTTTCATTTTTACAACGCCAAAATCTGTGTACGTTGAGAAGTTTTGACCGTTGCAATCTACTCCTTAGAACATAATACACTGTCGACCTTTTTTTTTAATTGTCATATATATTTTGCAAATGAAATGAATTTTGACATATTTGCAGCAGTTTTGTTTATCTTTAAATTTTTGAAGATGATAGAAATAAAATGTGCATGTCAGGATTACTCATTTACTGCTTTGTTAATATGTAAAACATGAAACAAATTAATATGGCAAGACATTTAATGAAATAGCCTAAACAAAATACTTCTGCAGGCGAGGCTGCTTATGGTCGTGAACTGTTGAACCGTCAGTTAAAAAGAGGATAGCCAGCAACAGCTGTCGCTGTCTTTAAATGAGCAGTTACACACACACACACACACACACACACACACACACACACACACACACACATATATATATATATATATATATATATATATATATATATATATATATATATATATTGTTTTGGCCGCGTCCCAAGGATATCAGCAATGTCCAGAGAATATAAATAGCATTCACAGATGACAAAGCCGAAGTGTTCCGGTTTCCAACAGATAGATATCTTCCTTTCAGCTCTAGTTATATTAAACCAGTGATGACTGTATTTACAATAAATGTAAACAACTTGCAGTTGCTTATAAAGATTACTTCTATAAAACAAGTTAATTAAATAGAGATGGTAAGTTAATAAAATTTACTTTAAAAATACAAGTTAAAATGATTCCAGTGTCAATTTAAATGTATGTAATGTCATAAAGTTGGAAAGTTGGATAAGGGGGCATGCTTTAATGTTTGCTTGCAGACCGTGAAAGAGTGAGAACAACCACTGACATCCACTGACGTCAGCCTTTTATATTTTTATTCATAAATATCACATGGCGTCATAACAGCCAATCAGAAATTACGTCACGCTAGGAAGATATCTACCTTTACAAAATACATTTAATAATTACGTTATGCATACAATTAACCAATCAATAAAGTAATTTCTTTTTGGTCCAGCTTCCGTTTGCAATTTACAGTTTGTAAATGCACACTCTAGATCCTGACTCCAGATCCTGAGAAACTTCAACGTTTATAAATACGTCAGACTAGCCCATAGCAAAAACATTACAAACTTGAAATAACTAATACTGGAAATTTGTAAAGTGCACAAACATAAAACTAACATTTATTAATTGCATTTTCAGTCTAAAATTTGCGTGAAACAATTTCACAGAAAACCCCCCAAACCTTTAGAATATTAATATAAATTACATTATTGACCAGGCACAGAAACACGCTATTGTGCATTGCAAATACATTTGGAATTCAGGCTAATAATACAAACAAATTCTAATGTGCATAAACATGACACTATCACTATACAATTGCTTGTTTGGTCTAATTTCAATATAAAATAGTTTTAATGAAAAGGCCTTTGGGAATATTTTAAAACAACATGATTTAATAGATAAAAAAGACGCTATGGTGCATTCCAAATACATTGGGAATTCAAGCTAATAATACAAACAAATTCTAATGTGCATAAAGACGAGACTATCGCTACACATTTGCTTTTTCGGTCTAATTTCAATAAAAATAGTTTTAATCAAAAAGCCGTTGGGGATATTATAAAAACAACATGTTTATACTGTTGTTTACATACATTGTGTACGGATATATCAGACCTTAGCAACCTGTAGGTGTAAACAGGTTCTCAGCGCACACGGATATAGTTCCAGAAAACACGAATATTACAGCAATCAGTTTTACAGTTATTAATATCAATTAATAAATAAAACGATTTGCCATAATGTGCAAACAATATTGGGATACGTTTAACTAAGCAAATAGCTAATTGATCGTACACGTTTTGGAGGAAAATAAACTTTACTGAAGGGCAAGGTTAATCCCGTCAGCCATGTTAAAACGGTCGATCAAACGGAAATTTATACCAGATTCATTTATGAGCTCATGGGATGTTTCCAGTGTGTAATACACACACTTTGCAATTATGGAATTATTTACATCAATATTATTAATGTCAACATTGTGTCATAGCTTTTATATGCACAGGCATCTGGGAATTAAATACACTCGAAAATTGCAAGGCCAAAACACGCACTTTAAATTAACACATTTAGCGATCGTAATATACTAATATCCCACAAATAAATTACAGCAACTATTTACAAACCTAATTTCATAGACTACAAACATATCATTATGAAATGCAACTACATGTAGCACGTATTGTGCGTCAACGAGAACACTAAGAACAGTAATTACGCAATTTCGTTTTTGTCTACTAAGAATTTCATTAAACAATAACAATAATACAGGACATAGTTCCAGATATTACACAATACAAGTAAATATGCGAATGACTACTACTAAATATTCTGTTTTGTCCAATATTAAAATTACTTGAGAAAAGTCCATGTGACAGCACACAGTTAACAAAATTGTTGGGACAGCCATGACAATATATATATATACATACACACATATATACATACATGTACAAACACACACACATACACACACACGCACACACACACACACACACACACATATATATATATATATATATATATATATATATATATATATATATAGACAGACAGACAGACATGTATGCATACATGCATAAATGCATGCTGTAACTTCATCGTGGTGCAGGGATGTAACATTCTCTTTGAGAATGGTCAATGCAGCACAAATCCCCTTGTTGTCTTCGAAATACAATTAAAATTTTGAATAAAAGTTCTTTACACTGTATTTTTATTTGACTCTTGAATTTTTATATTGATGTTGATCATCACTTACTGTTTACATTTACCATAGTTTGACACCCAATAGCCGATGTATTTTTCGTGCTGGGGTGTCGTTAAACATGCATTCGTCCATTCAACGTTGTTAACCATTAATATAACGTTGAACACAACAATCAGCGTAACGTCCGTAACAACAATAATCAAAGTTCAATTCAAATAACGTTGAACGCAAAACTCATAACGTGATTAACAATTAACATAATGTTGAATACAACTGTAATCGGCGTAACGCTCCCGGAAATTCAGTTCAATTCACCTAACGCTGGGCACAGCGATGGGCGTAACGTTCTTCATAATTTAACTCTGATCATTGAATTCAACTGAGGTTGAATACAACAGTCGGCATAATGTTCATCACAATTCAATTCGCCTAACATGGAACTCAATGTTCAGCGTTACATTCTTCAAAATTCAGTTCATTTCTGCATGTTTTATGGAACACGAAAACAAAATATATTGTATCACGCAATGTTGACTAAATACAAACTCTGAAACCAGTAGCCAAACATTATGACATAACTGTATCAGTTTAAACAGGTACACAACTATACGATTTGCTAGAGGAAACCTGTTTCCGTATGCCATAACACAGAAGCATAACACAAAATCAGCTTACAGTACAAACTGTTAAACAATATACACACAAATAAACCAGTTGACAATACATCATGAGGTACGTTTGTACAGTTATAACAATAATATGGATGCATGTCTTTTCCGTTTTCTAAACTTTTGAAATTATAATGCACCTTTCAAAATGTATGCCATAATTCGTAAAACAAAATATGTAGAGTTGCTACAAACTTTGGGACGAAACAAAACCCACCAGCGTCCCGAGTTGTCAAATTCGGTGGAGGGAGTGTCATGGTGTGGGGAGGCATCTCATACACCGGCAGAAGTGAACTTATGCCCATACAAGTCAACCTGACAGCTGTACGCTACCGGGATGAAATTATTCGCCGTGACATGCTTCCCATTTTGGATCGACAGAGAGAACTCTTTCAGCAGGACAATGCCAGGCAGCATACGGCACGTGTAAAAATGGATTTCCTACAGAATGGGAACATTAATGTGCTGCCATGGCCATCAAGTTCGCCAGATCTCAACCCCATTGAACATCTATGTGACGAACTGGATAGACGTATACGCCAGCGTGACCCGGAGCCTCTGACGCTTCCGAAACTGTCACATGCACTGCAGGAAAAATGGGCTAGAATTTCACGTGACCGGATTCAGACTCTTTCAGTATATGTCAAGGAGATGTCACGCAAAACGCCACCACTTTCATCAGTCCATAGCAAGAACACCGTCACATATTCATGTCAAATTTGATCATAAATAACGGAATTATGCCACTTTGTATTAAAGAGATAATTCCATGAATATTTCGCCTGTGCGTTTCTTTTTTGACATATATATATATATATATATATATATATATATATATATATATATATATACTCACGGCCAAAAGAAACTTTACAAGTATACTACTCAAAAGAATTTAAGGGTCAGACGATATTTTCGACATTATTTTCTGAATGTCAATTATATTAGCTAGACCATAATGTCACGCATGGTATTGTTCCATTTTGACGAAAGTGGGTCTAAGCAACCCATAAATTAATTAAAATCCACTGTCATTGACACTGTCGACTAGTTCTAATGGCGAAAACATGCTTACATTTGCACGTAAATTAGGGCGAAAGCGAAAGGTCTGCTAAGTGCCCATAACTTGCTTTTTCACAAAGCGCTTCATTTGCACGCTTTGCATGTGTATTCCATGTTCCCAATGCTGAATTTCCGTATAACTGGAGCTTGCGTTCGTGTACGGTGCACACTCCAAATTCGACAATGGTACGACGTCAACTGACTATCGAAGATCGAGGAAGGGCTATTGCTTGGCTTCAGGATGGCAATACGCAAAGAAATGTTGCTCTGAGACTTGGTGTCAGTCAGAGTGTCGTTGGCCGTTGCAGAGAGCAATCATAACCGTGCAAATGTCTGTCTAGCTCTCGAACGGCAGAGAGCAATCATAACCGTCCAAACGTCCGTCTAACTCTCGAACGGCAGGGAGCGGTCATAACCGTCCAAATGTCCGTCTAGCTCTCGAACGGCAGGGAGCGATCATAACTGTCCAATTGTCCGTTTAGCTCTCGAACGGCAGGGAGCGATCATAACTGTCCAAACGTCCGTCTAGCTCTCGAACGGCAGGGGTCGATCATAACTGTCCAAATGTCCGTCTACCTCTCGGACGGCAGGAAGCGATCATAACTGTCCAAACGTCCGTCTAGCTCTCGAACGGCAGGGAGCAATCATAAGTGTCCAAACGTCCGTCTAGCTCTCGAATGACAGATCGATCATAACTGTCCAAACGTCCGTCTAGCTCTCGAAAGGCAGATCGATCATAACTGTCCAAACGTCCGTCTAGCTCTCGAACGGCAGATCGATCATAACTGTCCAAACGTCTCTCGAACGGCAGGGAGCAATCATAACTGTCCAAACGTCCGTCTAGCTCTCGAACGGCAGGGAGCAATCATAACTGTCCAAACATCCGTCTAGCTCTCGAACGGCAGATCGATCATAACTGTCCAAACGTCGGTCTAGCTCTCGAACGGCAGTTTGATCATAACTGTCCAAACGTCCGTCTAGCTCTCGGGGTGGTATTTCGTGTCAAGTTGATAATTGTTTTGTTTCTGTTGAACGACACCACTAGAGCACATTGATTGATTAATTATCAGCTATTGAATGTCAAACATTTGGTCATTTTGATGTATAGTCTATTTTTTCATTAGTAAGAAGCGATCTTTTATATGAACCATTCCACATATAGGATAGCACATACCACGGTCTTTGATATACCAGTCGTAGTGCAGTGGCCAGAAAGAGAAATCGTGCAAGTGACCCGAACAGAAAGCTCTTGAGAGTTCCGGGCGGCCCGCAGCCCAGTGGTAAAGCGCTCACTTGATGAGCGGTCGGTTTATGATCGATTCCCGTCGATGGCCCTGTTGGGCTACTTCTCGTTGAAGCCAGTGATCCACAACTGGTGTAATAAAGGCCGGGGTATGTACTATCCTATCTCTGAGATGGTACGTATAAATGATTCCTTGCTACTAATCCAAAAGAGTAGGCCATGAAATGGCGACAGCGGGTTTGCTATCTCAATATCCGTGTGAATCTTAACCATATGTCTGACGCCATATAACCGTAAATAAAATGTGTTGAGAGAGTCGTAAAATAAAACATTTCCTTCCTTCTTTCCATTGTAGTAATTCAGACTGCAATAGTTAGAGTTTGCTTTGTTTAATGACACCGCTAGAGCACAGTAATTTAGTCATTAGCGGCTATTGAATGTCAAACATTTGGTATCCGAGAGGAAATGCGCTACATTTTTTTTTCCATTAGTAGCAAAGGATATTTTATATGTACCATCCCACAGACAGGATATCACATACCACATTCTTTGATATACCAGTCGTGGTGGACGAGATGGAACGAGAAATAGCCCAATGCGCCTACCGTCGGGAATCGATCCCAGACCGACCGCGCATCAGTCGAGTGCTTAGTCACTGGGCTACGTCCCGCCCAAAGACCGTGGTGTGTGCTATCCTGTCTGTGAGATGGTGCATATAAAATAGCCCTTGCTACTAATGAAGAAATGTATCAGGGTTTTTTCTCTGAGACTGCATGTCAAAATTACCAAACGTTTGACATCCAATAACAGATTAGTTATTAATAAATCATTGTGCTCTAGAGGTGTCGTTAAAAACAAACTGTGGGTGTCTTTTTTACATATAATTTGTTTCTTTCTTTAGATCCGACGCCATATAACCGTAAATAAAATGTGTTGAGTGCGTCGTTAAATAAAACATTTCCTTCCATTTCCTTGTTTAGATTATAATTTTTCTCACTACACCCAGTGCACCACAGCTGGCCAAAAGGCCGTGATGTTTTCCTGTCTGTGGGGAAATGTATATAATAGATGCCTTGTTGCATTAGGACAAATGCAGCGGGTTTCCTCTAATGCCGACGTGTCAGAATTACCAAATTTTTGTCACAAAATAGGCGATGATTAATTAATCAACGTGTTCTTTCTTTTTTCTTTTCTTTATTTCTTTTATTTTCAATTTATTTTCGTGCGTATGTCCAATTAAGGTTCAAGCACGTTGTCCTGGGCACACACCTCAGCTATCTGATTGTGGTGTCTGTATGCTAATAAAGTGGCAGTCATCCTACAAAGTGTCTTGGCGGGAAGGTCCTTCCGTTTGATTTTAAAATGTATTGAACAAAGGCGGGATTTTAACGTTCTGCCAATCACATCCACTTTGCATGAACACGTACAGACTTTATTCAAACGTTTCAAAACCAAGGGCTGGATCAATATCAATACTACTCGAAATCATAACGTTGGGATTTAAATGAATGAATGAATGAATGTTTAACGACACCCCAGCACGAAAAATAAATCAGCTATTGGGTGTCAAACTATGATAAATGCAAAAAAGAGTAGATGATCAACATCAATCTAAAAATTCAACACTTAAATTAAAAAACAGTGTAAAGGACTGTGCAGAAATACAAATATCACAGATAGATAATATTAAAATTTACAATAAGAGTCAGTATCACGTAAACATTGCAAAACTAATTATGGATGGAATCGAAAGGATTCCATTACATTTCCCTGACCAAATATATCTGTTCGAGTTTTAAAGATGCTTACACTCCACCAAAATGTGGCTCACCATCAGAGTACACTGACAGTGCTCACACTGAGGTGGTGTTGAAATTTAAAGTTTATTTTGTAACTGTGCACAAATATATTAAAATGAAAATATTTGCCTAAGCCAATGCTAGTTTAAGTACGCTTTCAAAACATGTATCTTGTGGTTTAAAATCTGTAATGCCAGTTACTGCAGTTCACAAACGTATAAAATTTAAAGGGACATTCCTGAGTCTGCTGCATTTTTTAAGATATTATCGACCAACTGAGACTTTAGAGGTTAAATTTCATTGTATTTCCTAAAATATTATTTGTTCGTATGTACGAAATTATTTGAAGACAAAACCCAGTTTGGGCTTATTACAAATATTAAGACGACCAGAAACACATTGAATATACAGACACTGATATGTTCAACAAGAAAATATATTTAATATGTAAATTTAATGGTGGAAATATTTTATTAGTCGGAAACATCTTACAATGTAGCAAACTCGGGAATGCCCCTTTAACAAAAAATAACAAAAAGGTTTCGTACGTACCAGCGTTCTGTTGTAAATCTCAATAAGTGTGACTGCTGGTAAAATGTGTCGATACATTTATATATAATATACAGCGACCGAAGAACCAATCACAAACCTGCCTTTGTCTGCCTGTCTAGTTTGATTAGCCTCTAGCGGCAGACAATCAGAAACCAATCAGACAAAGCTTAGTTTCTGTTGTTGTCCAATCACATTCCTTGTAGCATTCCATCATAGTGAAGGTCGGTCTGAGGAGATATAGCGCTGAACGCAGACAACGGCGCTGTATTGGGTTATGTTACACCAAATCAATTCGCATTGATGATAGTGTTAGTAATTAAACAAAACCCATGTATTAACATCCTTAGGCAATATATGAATGCCAGCCCTAGAAAGAATTCCGTGTTTTTTTCCCCAACAAAATGACTCCTCTTGTTTGGGAATTGTTTTGTTGTTGGATTGTTGTTGTTGTTTGCAATTTTTAGAACTCTATATTATAAAGCATTATCCGTTTAAATACATTTTAAATGACCATTGGCGGAATTATTTCAAATTGGTACGTATGAAATTAGTTTGGACAAAAATCAATATTCAGATACAGTGGCGTAGCGTGGGTTGCCAGCGCCCGGGACACGGCGCCCGGGGCAACACAAGTATTGCGTCCCCTAACCAGTGGACCGTTAGCACTCCCCGAGTCCCTTTCACCAGTCCTGAATTTTGGACCCGGGGCAACGGTCCCGGTGGCCCCGCCCACGCTACGCCATTGTTCAGATACTACAAGTATCATAATGTTAGGACATGCATTGGCTATAGAGACATTCATATTTTAACCAAGAAAATGTAAGGTGAATTTTAACTTTGAAAATGGCTACAAACTCAGGATAGGCCCTTGACCGAACGTCTCCATTAGCAACGTTCGTGTTTATTGATATTTATTTTATTAGTCTTGATAGGTTTCGTCGCCGACATTTTGTAAGTATGTCTGTCGGTCCGGACTTGTTTCTTATAATGCCTCCATATATTGAGGGGCGGGACATAGCCCAGTGGTAAAGCGCCCGCTTGATGCCTCCATATATTGAGGGTCGGGACATAGCCCAGTGGTAAAGCGCCCGCGTGATGCCCCCGTATATTGAGGGGCGGGACATAGCCCAGTGGTAAAGCGCCCGCTTGATGCCCCCACATATTGAGGGGCGGGATATAGCCCAGTGGTAAAGCGCCCGCTTGATGTCTCCTTATATTGAGGGGCGGGACATAGCCCAGTGGTAAAGCGCCCGTGTGATGCCTCCATATACTGAGGGGCGGGACACAGCCCAGTGGTAAAGCGCCCGTGTGATGCCTCCATATATTGAGGGGCGGGACACAGCCCAGTGGTAAAGCGCCCGCGTGATGCCTCCATATATTGAGGGGCGGGACATAGCCCAGTGGTAAAGCGCCCGCGTGATGCCGCCATATATTGAGGGGCGGGACATAGCCCAGTGGTAAAGCGCCCGCGTGATGCCTCCATATATTGAGGGGCGGGACATAGCCCAGTGGTAAAGCGCCCGTGTGATGCCTCCATATATTGAGGGGCGGGACACAGCCCAGTGGTAAAGCGCCCGTGTGATGCCTCCATATATTGAGGGGTGGGACACAGCCCAGTGGTAAAGCGCCCGCTTGATGCCTCCATATATTGAGGGGCGGGACATAGCCCAGTGGTAAAGCGCCCGCGTGATGCCCCCATATATTGAGGGGCGGGACATAGCCCAGTGGTAAAGCGCCCGCGTGATCAGCGGTTGGTTTGGATCGATCCCCGCTGGTGGGCCCATTGGGCTATTTCTCGTCCCAGCAAGTGCGCCACGACTGGTATATAGAAAACCGTGGTATTTGCTATCCTGTCTGTGGGATGGTGCATATAAAAGATATTTTGCTACTAATGGAAAAAAATGTAGTGGGTTTCATCTTTAAGACTGTATGTCAGAATTACCAAATGTTTGACATCCAATAGCTGATGATTAGTAGTCATGAGAGGAAAGCCGCTACAGTTTTGTTAATGCAGCAAATTATCTTTTATATGCACTTTCTCGCAGACAGGAAAACGCATACCACCGCCTTTGTCCAGTCGTGGTGCACTGGTTGGTACGAGAAAACACCCAGTCAGCTGAATGGATCCACCGATGTGGTTCGACCCTTCCAAGTAGGCACCTCAAGCGGTAATCCAAGCGACTGAGCTAAATCCTCTCCCCCTCCCCCCGTTCTATCTTACAAATTAAGTTTTGACGCTATACGTAATCCGGTGATAAAGCGCTCTTCTGTTGTTCGGTCGGTCTCGGATCGATCCCCACCGGTGGACCCATTGGCCTGTTGGTTGGTCCAGCCAGTGCCACGCGACTGGTATACCAATGGGCGTGGTATGTTTTGGGGATGGTGAATATAAACGAGTCCTTGCTACTAATGGAACAGTGTACCAGGTTTTCTATCTAAGATTGTATGTCAAAATTACCTAATGTTTAAAGGGACATTTCTGACTTTAAAGCTAATAAAATAGACAGTAATATGGATTAGTAAACTCACCTGTAATGCATTTGTGTAAACAAATCTATGAAAAGTGCAAAATTGAAATACTTACATAGAACAATACTTCCCCATGACACGATTATTTGAAATCCTCGCGGAAAGGTGAAGGTTAGATGTCGCAGTGATGACGAGAACACAAATTTCCCACAATGCAATATTCAACATGGCTTCGGTGAGTACACGTTTTTGGGATGCAGTCGATTCGTCCACTGGACAATTTGTCCACAGACGATTCGTCCACTGAAAATTCGTCCACTAAGGAACTCGAGACGATTGGTCCACTGCAAAAAATCAGTTCCGGACGATTCGGCCACTGGGTTTTTATTTCCCCAGTACATTTCCATGGGTGAAAGTTTTCCGGCATATGCCGGATTTTCCGATTTTTCTGGGTCTCTAAGGGTCGTTTTTCCAAATCGTGTAAATCCGTTGAGATTTTCATAGGGGGGTGGGTAGGGGTTATGACCCAACTTCTCCGATTGTTGATAGATGATTACTCCAAAGTTCAACAAAAAGTTCGATTCTACAACCTAGTTTTAGCAATGATTCAATCCGAGAAAGTTCCCCGATCTAGCAGATGCACATTTCAGTAAGTGCGCGGTTTTTTTTTTTTTGGAAGGGGGGTCCGTGAAACGAGATCGGAAAGTTGAATCAAGTCGCGTCTAAAACAACACGCTTTATTTGAATGACATTTGTTGTTTTGTTGAATTGTTTTTTAATGTACATTTAATTATATTAGAATTGAAGACAACGAGTTTTTATTTTATTTCGAGGTTATTAGGCATATGGGGATAACATGTGACGAGGGAGAGTACAGTGGATATAATGTACGCCATTGAAGGAGAATATGACATGGGTGGGGGGTGGTGGTGGTGGGGGGGTAATAAAGTCTTCCGACGCGGAGGCTTGCATTACCTATTTACCACATCGTGACATGCGAAATGATGTACGAGCGAGTGGACGAATCGTCAGTGGACGAACCGTCCGGGGCATGATAATGAATCCAAACAGTTAATAAAAAATGGATATTAATGTTGAATTCTAACTCTATTTTACTTTTTTGGTTATAGTATACCACAAAATAATGTTAAGACACGATTACAATGTCAAAGAAATAACTATTAATATCTATGAAAAAAATGTAGTCATCGAGTGGACGAATTGTCCAGTGGACGAACCGTATAGAAAGCACGTTTTTAATGTTATTTATTTTTTAATATTGACGTTTTGCATTGATTACCAAAGACTTTCCATTTGTTTCCTACAAGTCAGTAGTATTACAATTTTTTTTTTTTCGTTAAACTAAGCGATACGAATGGACGCATTTTAAAAGAAACAAGTAGAAATGATGCCGATAACAATTCCAAGATTTCATAATAATGTTCTTTTTTTTTCTTTTCTTTTTTTCAAATTCAACAACTTTTTGATCTTGTCTCTTTTCTATTGCCTTCGGCTTGGCACGCCTTCTGATCGTTCTAGCATTTAGGGTTAGGGTCACTTGTACTTATAGCTATAGAGATCTATAGATGTTGGGAAGATCGGAACTTTGTCCATTAGTCAACTCGCCCCAACCCAAGCATTATACTCATAATACTGTGATGGTGCAATTGTATGGGTATCTGGTCGTTTTGGCCGGTTGCTAGTCACTTCGTATCTTGGTCCTTTCGTACCATAGTCATTTCGTAGCTTGGTACTTTTGTACCATAGTCATTTCGTACCTAATTTGGTCCTTTCGTACGATTGCAAAATTGAAAGTCATATCGTACCCAATCTAATTAGGTATATAAGATGCAAACACCACCTGCAATTGACTTTATAAATCACTAAATATTTAATTTTGTCCCTAAAAAAAGATCAAGTCATTTCGTACCATACACTGAAACAAATTTGTTGTTAATTTAAGGGCGTTTCTGATCAGCAAAAACAAAAAACATATTGTCATTGTGTATAAGTAATAAACATGAGCAATTGGCTGATTTGGTAATCGATAGGGTAGTCAATGTTTTCAGTGTTGTTATTGTTTATTTCTTAAACAAATAAGATAATAAGTAATAATGAGTAATATTCGACCATTTCAGCTGGTAACTGAAACAAATGTTCATATTTATTTATTTATTTATTTATTATTATTAGCATATTTATTAATTATGAATGTAAAAAAAAGCACACTTTGGTCAATTGGAGCCAATTTCAGAAAACATCGAAGTTGGCCGTTAGTAGTACATACCAAATACGGCTCTTGTCAGGTAAAATGGAAATAACAGTTGACAGGTGTTATGGTAAATCAATAACGATATGCTGCACAATAATGTGTTCTGATTTTCAAACTGTCAAAGTAAATTTAAAAAACAAAACAAAAAAACACTGCTTTTAGGCTATGGTCGATTCGTTTTTTATATACTGGTATGAAATGACTATGGTATGGAAAGACTTCTCACAATGGTACGAAATGACTTTTTGCAATGGTACGAAATGACTAGGGTACAAAATTTCCAGGCAGTATGGTATTTACATGTGCACTACGTCACAAAAAGGTCACGTGATGCGCTTCAAATGCATGACAAGTCGAAGGGAATCCGCCGTCTAAAAATAGACTTTATTTGACGGTTGAAGGGAAAAATAAATTGATACGTATTTGCAAAAATGCATATTGAGCTACTACGAACATTTGAGGGACCAAAAACACATTGGATATACATATATAGATATTGTGGACAAGGAAATGTAAGTAAATGGTCATTCTAACAATTAAAAAAGGTTTTATTAGTCGGAAACTTTATAGCATTGCAACAAAGTCAGGAATGTCCCTTTAACATCAAATAGCCAAATGATTAATAAATCAATGTTCTCTAGTGGTGTCGTTAAACAAAACCTACGTTTAACTGTTAAAATCGTGCGACACGTCACTTAAAACTGCATAAACATGCCTTTTTTTCATCGGGTGAATGAACGAATGAATAGATGTTTAACGACACCCCATATTCACCTAGTGTTGTGTAATTAGGCCGGTAAGTTCACTGGAACAGTTATTGTTATATATAAGAAATACTAATTATAAAGATGTTTAAACTGTTTCTGCAGACAGCTAATCAATGACGTGTGTATAATTTCGAGGACAGCTCTAGTCTCCTTTTAAAAAATATAACCGTAAATAAAATGTGTTGAGTGCGTGGTTAAATAAATAATTTCCTATTTCCTTTTTTAAATAATGCTTCTAGATAACCTATTTACAATTTATTAGGAAATGTTGATGAACGAAGTGACTTATTGAATTATAGTTGTGTGGAAATTCTATAGAGTGTGCCTTGTGTATTAACGTGTGACTTCGTTCTTGAACGGTTATATTTAATGACTCTAGTTGATTCATGCATCATTCATGTTGAAGTTACAAAGTACATTCCACATTGTTCGCATTATCCATCCAGGGAATTGATATAAACTGTATTTAAACACTTCCGCTTTTTTAAAGTCAGTTAATGAGTTCTTGAAATGTTATGATACTGCGTTGCATTGGCTAGTATTTCTATATATTTCCAGTATGTTGTTTTAAAGTCAGTTAATGAGTTCTTGAAATGTTGTGTAATGTTATGATACTGCGTTACATTAGCTAGTATTGCTATATATATCCAATATGTTGTTTTAAAGTCAGTTAATGAGTTCTTGAAATGTTGTATACTGTTATGATACTGCGTTGCATTAGATAGTATTTTGATATATTCCCAGAATGTGTGTGTGTGTGTGTGTGGGGGGGGGGGGTTAAATATATTTCGGTTAATTTACTATTTAACATATAGATAAATTTTTCTACTTTATTTTACTTTCATGTTTTATTATTATAATCTACTTTATTTTATTGTTATATTTTTTGTAATTTGCTGGTGGGTTTGGGTTTTTTTCAATGAAAAATATTGTTTTGTTTAACCACACGACTACAGCACATTGATTAATTAGTCACCGGGTATTGGATGTCATCAGAAGAAACTCGCTAATACACCAAGGAATCTTTTATATGCACTTACCCACAGACAGGGAAACACATACTACGGCCTTTGACCCGATGCGTTGCAATGGTTGGAACAAGGAAAAGCCCAGTCGGTCGAATGAATCCACCAAGAACTGTATGCCAGATGTTTATCCCATGTTGTTTATTACACGAGTTCATATTGTGGAATAATATAATACCACGATAAATCACAACTGAATTTAGTTTTTATTTATTTATTTGTTTTTTTAATCGAGAACAAAATATCTCAAATCCCACGAGAATACAACGCTGTTTTCTGTATCTACTGACATCAAAACAGAACATATGTTGTTTGCTAAATATTTTCCTTGACATTTTATTATTTAGAAACATCAATAATAACAATAAAACCAAGGTTGCTGCTACGAGGTACACTATCATCTAGTGAACTGGCAACCCTAATTGTGAAACATTAGATGTATTCATAAACAAAAATATCACGCAATATCATTTAGTATGTAACATTTAGTGAAATATCTTAAACGATCAGTGAAATATAACTGTTATCAGTCACTCAGTGACGAATGAATGAATGAATGAATGAATGTATGTATAACGACACCCCAGCACTATGGTAATGGGAAAAACTAAAGTGATGATCAACATCAATATAAAAATTCAACAGTTAAATAAAAACACAGTGTAAAGGACTGTGTAAAAATACAAATATCACAGATAGATATAATTAAAATTTAGAATAAAACTCAGTATCACGTAAAAATTGCAATAAAAGTTCTGGATGGATTCGAAAAAATTCCATCACAGTTCGTGGTCCAAATATATCTTTTCGAATTTCTTTCAAATGGGTACCCTCCACCAAAATGTGGCGCACAGTCAGAGTACACTGACAGAGCTGACACTGAGGTGGAGGATCTTTCTTTAAGATAAATGAATGGGTCAAGTAAGTATGCCCTATGCGGGCACGACACAAGCCTATTTCATCCTTCCTGCACTGTCTATAGGATGACTGCCACTCTCCCAAGACTGGCTTGATATCATGAAGCTTGTTCGCAACCTCACTGTCCCAATCACGTTGCCAAGTCAAAAAGATAAATTTGTTGATATTAGTTTTAAAATCAGTATAAGGCACACCAACCCTGGCATGAGGCAAATCCAAAGCAGACTTGGCACCCGAATCTGCCTTTTCATTACCCCTGATGCCAACATGGCTGGGCACCCAACAAAATACAATAACTGTATTGGCAATGGATAAAAAGACACACTTTCGTATCACCATCCCAATTAAGGGATGGTCCAGCTTCATATTACGTAAAGCTTGAATACATGAAGTGAGTCTATAAAAATAATATACTTGGATGCTATAGAATCTTTGATTTCTTCTAAGGCTTTAATAACTGCCCAAACTTCAGCACTAAAAATCGATGCTGCGTCGGGCAGTCTCATGGAAAGTATTGTGTCTGATGGAAAAACTGTAGCACAAGCCACAGAATTCCCATCCCGTGACCTTCTGTATACACAGGAATGTAATCACGGTACTTGTCCTGAATTTCCATGAAAAACTGTTTATAAACAACAGCATTTGGCCTTGCATCAAACAACTTCGTATATTTGTTGTCAAACACCGCATCATGCGCTGGATGTTTTGGTAAAGATTTAATCTTGGCAGCATACTGCAGAGAAAGCTTGGCACGTCTTGCACCCAAACAAGGTTCGTATGCATCAACGTACAAGCTCTCTACAGGAGATGTTCTAAACGCACCAAGACAAAGCCTAAGTCCCTGATTGTGTATAGGATCTAGCATCTGCAAGTACGACTTGCGTGCCGACCCATACACAATGCATCCATAATCAAGTTTAGACCTCACAAGAGATCTATACAGACGGAGCATACCTTTGCGGTCTGCTCCCCATTCTGTATTACCAATCACTTTTAAACTATTGAGAGCTTTCACACCCTTCTTTTTAACATATTTAAGATGGGCACAAAATATAATTTCCTGCCAAATATAACCCCCAGAAATTTAGTCTCCTCCACAACATTGTCAGTTGCCTATTGATGAGGTGTATTCAAACAAAGCTGAAACTTACGTTCAATGATACTCATTTGAAATCATCGACATATAACGAGCAATCCACACCAGGTGTTAAACACTGGGAGATGCTGT
>NC_054703.1:8092141-8094641 GCF_016097555.1 Gigantopelta aegis
CATGTGTACTAAAGGACAGGACCACTAATTCTGGTTTTCAAAAGTAAAAATAGCGATTTGTTGGGACCAGCATACAGGTGAACAACAGTTGCACCGTTCAATTTAATTCAAAATCTGTTTAAGCAACCTGCCATTATTTGCATTAATCGAAACATAAACGGTTGGTGATAAACCAGATTACAACCAGATTGATTGATGGAAGCTATTTCTCACCGAAAGAAGAAGGAAGACATAGTTGTTATTTAACAATATACTCAATGTATTTTAATTACATTTCTATGGTGGTTGGTACTGGTGGCACCACAACTGGTTATATCAAAAGAGCGTGGATATGGCATAAGCTTGTCTGTGACGTGTGGTGCATATAAAATTATCCAGACCTTGCTTACTAATGGAATAATGTAGCGGGTTCTCTCGTACAATTTACTGTACTAACTTATAACCTGGTTTGACATCCAATAGCCGATTTTTTTTTTTTGATTAATACATAAAATGTGCTCTGGTGGTGTTAGTTAATCAAAGAGCAAAACCAACCAATTTATTTCTGGTCCCCAAATGATAGGTTTTTTAAGCAGTCGCTAATTATACGTATGTTATTTTTTTTTTATTAGTGAAGAAACCGCTAAAAAATTGTGTCGTTCCTATTTTCCTTCAAGTTTGTGCGAGTCGGTAGCTTCATAAATTATATATTTGGCATTAAATTAAAGCCTCCAAGGAATTATTGTCTGGTTGTAACCAGTTCATAAGTTATTTTGTATTATAATTTGCAGATACATTGTGTATTACGTCTGTTAAATCCCACCCCCCCCCCCCCCAACAAAAATAAAATAATAAATAAAAAAATTTAAAAAAATAAAATAAAATTAAATAATCATGTTTTGGGTACAGCGACATCCTGCCTAACTCAAAACGTTATATCCTATACCAAGGGTGTTTCATTATTTATTTGTATTAATTTGAATACTGCAGTTTGGACACCCAATAGCCGACCATGACCCTGGTATGTCAAAGGTCGTGGTATGCTGCTATCTATCTGTGGGATGGAGCATATAAAAGGTTCTTGTACTAATGAAAAACAAAAAAAATGTAACAGGTTTCTTTATGTACCGAATAAATATCACAATTATACCATATTTGACATCCATATACATACATAATTATGTATACCAGAAGTGAACCAAGAAACTAGCAAATCGAGTATAGCACCGGTTGCACCAGTTTACCATGAATATATAATCCATGTAAAATGTACAGCCCCATACCCCTTCCCAGAGCTGTTTAGGCAAATCCTCCAAATTCGAGCAAAATCGATATTTCAGATTCGCCCACGCAAAACGATCAGCATGAAAAATCTTTATAAGTCCATCTTAAAATGTGTGAAGGTGATTCCGTTTGCAATCCTATATAGCTGCGGTTTTGGGGTTTGCGTGTATCGTATTTGTGCGCTGTGTGATATATGTAATAAATACGTTCGTTATCCAGATTGGGACATTTTCGTTTGCCCGCAATACAAATGAAGAGCCCCGTACGCGTTGTGCAATGGAGTGGTGACGTGCCTCTATGTGTTTGTGTTAGTGTTGCGAGTGACGTGCGCTGTAGTATGCACACGTTTGCTACCTTTCAAAATTCAAAACGTACCTGCTTGGGATCGATCCCTGTCGGTGGGCCCATGGGGATAATGGTCTCGTTCCAGCCCAGTGCACCACGATGACTGATATATCAAAGGCTCGTGGTATGTGCTATCCTATCTGTGGGATGGTGCATATAAAAAGGTCCCTTGTATTAATGGGAAACAAAATGCAGTGGGTGTCACTGTTCTTAAAATACTATATGCCAAAAACTTAACCAAATGTTTGACATCAAATAGCCGTTAAAATGATTATAATCAATATGCTATTAGTGGTGTGCGTTAAACAAAAACAAACTAATTCAAACTGTACTTGCAGATGAAAATTGCAAAATCATAAATTTGTAGTGCTGTCGCTCTAGCAAACAGGTACAATGTAAGTTATTACAGTGGAAATTTGCGTACATAACGGGGGCTATTTCGTGGGCTTTATTCGAATACGATTTGTATGTCAATGATCGTGATGTGTGACAAACCATGTTTTCAAGAATTGGGAAAGCAAATGATTGAAAATATGGTTTCAGACATTACGACAATATCCTTTTAATTCTAAATAGTATTTCGCCTATCCTATCGAAAAAACACGTAACCCTCATGATATTTTTGGTTCCGTTTCAATTCTTTTCCAAAAATATTTACTGTGTACTGTGGACATTCTTAAAAAATATGAATATAAATTATCTTTATTTAATTATTAAATCAATAATTATTTAATAATATTGCTATGGAAACATACCCTGACATAAGCGATACCTTCATATAACACAAAAAACTGCCTTGAATGGAATAAAGTAAATCTAACTTGCACTCAACAACAGGACATTTTGTCATCATATGGTTAGCGTCGTACTCCATCAACTTTATATATTTATC
>NC_054703.1:8099641-8127092 GCF_016097555.1 Gigantopelta aegis
ATTCAAATATGCCTACCTAACGACAGTCTGGAAACATAAACGTCTGAGTTTGAGTTTAATTAATGTAAACTATTAAACGGAAATCGCGAAAGTACAAAAAGAGATGTTTCTAGAACAAGAATTTGGATTAGATGTGGATTTTCTTGACCCATCGTAGCGAGATTTTTATTCCAGTGTGACATAACTTTAATCAAAGATCATGCATACCAGTTAAATGGAGAGCCGTACGGTATTAGTGAACAGTCTCCGTACGTGACCGAAGAACGCCTGGAAAAAACTCTATCCTTTTGCTAAGAGACTAAGACAAGCTGGGCACAAGACAAAGCTGGTCCGGAACAAATTGTTTGTAAATGGGAGACCTTATGATATAAGAAAAGACATGCCGATGAGCGTACTTATCGTGATGTGGTACAGAACACGCAGAGTCAACTACGACCCAGCCAGACCCAAGTGCGTAATACTAGACCGTTAACGAAACGTTCGCGGGTTTCCTCGTCACCAACAATTACTGTCGACACGCACCACCATCTCATACCATGTTACGCGGGCGAACCCATAAAAGTGACTGCATAGGAAAGTCGGAGAATGTGAATGACTTACTACACTGCATAGCTTGGCCCCCTTAACGAGCTACTCTCGGCTTACTAAGTTCCAAAACTATAGACGTAGCTCCCTTCTTTATTATTTCGGCGGACCGTTCAAAAATGCGCCTAATTTCCTTCTCATCAGTGCCCACCATTTCTCTTTGGACTCATCCTTCGGGTCTCAAAATTCCATAGCACCAAGCCACCCATCCGCCTGTTACCGATCACGGTCGGACTACAGATGCTCCCTTGCACCTGACAGTGCAGGCGGTGCCCCCTCCCCTCCCCCCACCCTTCACCGCTTTTCTCTCCTCGATGGAGGAACCGGCTGAGGACGACACCTGCGCCCAGGAAAGGCGTGCGCTACAACAGCTTGCTCTGAATGTGCACGTTAAACTCTCTGACCTGACCTGCTTGTAACGTGCACGGGGGCTTCCGTGAAAAAACTATGTGACGATAATTATTCTAACATAATGAAACCGGCCTCGGTGACGTCGTGGTTAGGCCATCGGTCTACAGGCTGGTAGGTACTGGGTTCGGATCTCATTCGAGGAATGGGATTTTTAATCCAGATACTGGTTCCAAACCCTGAGTGAGTGTTCCCCCAAGGCTCAATGGGTAGGTGTAAACCACTTGCATCGACCAACGATACATAACTGGTTCAACAAAGGCCATGGTTTGTACTATCCTGCCTGTGGGAATCGCAAATAAAAGATCCCTTGCTGACTGTCGTAAAAGAGTAGCATATGTGACGACAGCGGGTTTCCTCTAAAAAACAGTGTCAGAATGACCATATGATTGTCGTCCAATAGCCGATGGTAAGATAAAAAGTCAATGTGCTCTAGTGACGTCGTTAAATAAAACAAACTTTACTTTTCTAACACAATGCTGGCTGGAAAACGATTATGAGCTAGTAATTGATGGAACGAATGTTTTGTGTTTGCTATAGAACGCCGAAGGTGTTTTTAAGGCGATGGATTGATCGTGCTGATCAAAAACAATTATAAGCCATTGATAACGGTTGTAGAAAATAGCTATGATAGTGTTATTTGATAGAAAATTAAAAAGATAAAAAAAAAAAAAAAAAAAAAAAAAATGTCCTACAATAAATTATACAAAATCGATATTTACCAGGAGCTACGTAAGAGTGTCGAATTGTATTCGGACTTGGCTGATGTATTTTTAATTGGCGATTTCAACAGTAGAAAAGCCGAAAACATTTGATAATTTGGACAGTACTGTTCTTGACCATATAGATAATGTTATTTCGTACACTGACGATCTGATTGAGGACAACCGTTCTAACCCAGATAAAGGAATCAACGGATTTGGGCGGCAATTACTTAATTTTTGTAAAGAATCAGGTTTCCGTATTATTAACGGACGATGTAATAACGGCTTCTCGGTTGATTTTACCTTCAAAAGGTTTCCAAGGTGTAAGGTTTGTGGTCTATTTAATTAGTAAGCTAGTCGGCCGCCGACTGGCTGATGGGAGAGTGGAAGACCCAGGTAAAATAGGTCCCAGATACGATACGTGTCGCTGGTCAGCTGACTGCAAACCTCTGTTGCTGTTTGCAGACGATATGGCTATTATTTTCTGAAAGTATATATAATTAAATTTTATTTGCGTCTATACACTTTACGGCAATCTGATTGGTTCAGAGGTGCTTACTTTTTTGTTTTCATATCTCGATGAACCGAAAACATTTAAGCCATGCCTACTACCCCCCCCCCCCCCCCCCCCCACCCCCGACTCGCACTATTTTTGTGCAACAAGCCGGATTATTCAGGCAACCATATTTAGATATTTTGAACATAGGTACTTGATGACAGGATAATAAACCATTTCCAAATGACACTAGTACATGATACGGTGGTTGCTGCATTGAGTTAGTCACTGTGATTAAAAGCCCAATGTCCGATAAACATTCGGTACTTTTTTTTCTTCTTTTTTTTAACAGCACCCTATCCTATGCATTTTTATTCGCGTTTTATTCCCGGCCATGACGAAATGAGGATTCTACCCCGCCCATAATGCAAATTTTAAAACACGAAACTACATGAGAAAAATGTTAAAAAAAAGAGTAAAAAAATACTTTTACAGATTAATTTGTATCATATGCTTCTTGAAAAATACCTTATGACTTTGATATAATCAGGTATTAAAAACACTTCATCAGGCTAAACACAATAAATTCAGTTATGTAGTGTTAAAGTATGCATATAAATTTAATTATAAGATTTGACCGCAATTATTTTTTGGTTCATGCAAGTATGAACCGAAAAAACGATGTGCACATTGTATGACCCCGCGTAGAGGGTCATACAAAAGTGTGCACATCGTTTTTGCGGTCAATTCTTAAATGGATTACAGCATATGATTGACACAAAGTTTAACTTTAAATTTAAAAAAAGTTACTAGTTGATGAAGAATGGTCTTATGATGGTGACTCGGTCGAAGTAGTTGGCCAATTTAACTTGGTATCGTCCTGCATTTTACCTGCATTTTACCTCCATCTGGTTTAAAGTGCAATGCATTATGTATCACTAATTAAGGACATGATATTTGACCAAATATTGCAGAAACTTTACCATCAGCTAAATGCATCTGTGGAATGTGGCATGTTGTGTAGATACTTGGTCGATGACTTACATATTCAACAATACTTGATTAAATCTATACCTGATATTTACAAATCATGTATTACGAACTTGAGGCTGTCTTCACATATTTTAGCAATATAAACTGGTAAATATAAGAAGATAAGTTGTTCCAGTAGAGTATGTATTCATTATAATCGCGGGGATGTCGAAGGTGAGTATCATTTGTTTTAATCTGTATATTGTACAAATATTTAAGAGAAGATTATATAGCGAAACACTACTGGAATAGGTCATCTATGCTAAAATTTATACAGTTGCTGACCAGTAAAAACAAAAACAACAACAACAACAAAAATGTTGTGTAACTTGGGAAAAATATCTATTTAAAACATTTAAGATTCGAACTTCCTTAATCTAAAAATACTGTAATTACCAAGATATATAATATGTAGCATTTAAATGTCAAATTGTATATAATACCTTACCTATATAAGTATAATTTACAATGTCCTTATTGATATGGATGTACATGTATATCGCAATGTATCATATTTATTATCCTAATTGTATGTGCATGTGATATTGCATGTTTACTACTATCGTTGTTTGTTTATACCAATAGGCCACTATGCTTACTGTCAATAAAGAATTGAATTGGACTGACGCAAAAGTAAATACTATCAAAGCTTTAGACTGTAAGCAATTACTCAATAAACAGATGTTGGTTAAATACACACTTTCTATCCATATTTGTTTGTGCGTTGCAAAATAGTTTAAGATCTAATGCATTCTGATAATCCTAATTAATGTTTTTCTAGCTATTTTATCAAGCTTTTTATTCCAAATAGACTGAACGAAATATGTTTCTAATGTTTTCAATAACGCATCTGTTGGTTTTGGAAGTGAAGAAAACATATAAACAGCAATTTACCCTAATTTTGATACAGAACGTTTTAACCATTGTCCAAGTAACTTTATAACGTCTTTTTGCTTAGCATTATAGTTTATTTCTTGTATTTGATAGATATTAGTAGAGAATCGCACACCAAGGACTGTAAATTCAGTAGTCCATTTCAACTTATGTTTCGGACACATTTTTCTACGATCAGTTCTGTAATTGCCTAATCTTATTATTATATTTGTTTATCTATATTAACATTTAGACCTGATATATTTGTAACATATTGTAATGTTTCCATGGATATTGTAAGACAGTTTTCACACCAATCTAATAGTAATGTTGTATCATAGGCAAATTGCGATATTTTAAATTCCTTACCGTTTATCTCAATCCTTTTTATGTCGTTGTTATGCCTTACTATGATCCGAAAAAATTCAACACAGAAAATAAAATATTGATTCTTCGTCTTACTAAGCGTTCTTGTTATAGAATCAAACAATAATTCAAAACAAAATATGTACTTTTTGTGTCATTGTTAGCAAGTATGATTAACATTTCACCAGAAGTATGCTCTGTTATTTCTTTTACGTTCATCTGTATATGAACACACAAATCATCCACAAATTTATGTGAGAATGGCTTCGCCGATTCACACAATTTGCGAGTTTGTGGTGTGGTTTTTTCTCCTCTTTTTTGTTGTTGTTGTTTGTTTTTTGTTGTGTTTTGTTGTGTGGTTTTTGGGGGGACGTCATATTTCGATGAACGTAAAAGAAATAATATACGATTGATAAATATAAATTACAAAAAAACAAAACAAAAAAACAAAAAACAACAACAAACAAACAACAAAAACAAACGACACCAACAACAATATGCTCATTTTTAATGATGAAAATTGATTGATTTGTTTACAGGAGCTCATTTCAAGACGACAACTAAAGAATATGTTTGTCACAACTCAGTCACTTCTCCCAGAGAATCAAACATCCAGCTATATAGAGACGTCTACTGATCGTGACAACTTCACCTTCGGAAATCTTTCTGTTGAGGGACAAGAACTAAAACGTAATAATGAATCATTTCTTGACCTGTGGACGGACTTCGACAAATACAAGCACACTTTCTGGGGTATCGTGTTGTGCATTACTGTGCTGGGTACCATCGGGAACATTCTAGTGTTTATTATGATGGGAGACAGAAAATTGAGTTCCCTGTCTTATTCAGTGTACTTGAAATTTTTGGCCATTTCTGACAATTGTTTACTAACCGCAACGTTAATCTATGAAACTGAAAAGATATACTTTCTAGGGCAATTTGTAGAAATAAAGAAAACCCTGTGTACGCTACCGTTCAGCTTTAGGATTTTGTCGTTGTGGTTGGTGGTTGGACTTACAGTAGATAGATACATATGCGTCTGTTTTCCATTAAAGCGAGAAATACTTTGTACCCGGATGAAAGCAATTGTCTTCTGTTCTAGTTTGGTTGGTCTCTCTGTTGTGTTAAGCCTGCCCTTTCCTTTTCAAATAGAATTGGTAAGAGGTCAATGTTTCCCGTCAGAAGAAGTTAAATATTATTATATGTTCTTTCGATTGTCGTTTTGTTCCACTCTGCCATGCTTGGTTATCCTTGTGTTGAACATCTTTATCATTTTTCAAATCCAACGAAGCCGCAACTTCCGAAACACTTTTATTAGGTCAACAAGTAATTCAGCTAGTCGTCAGCAAGACAGTTCAACGCGCCCTCTGGTGTTAGTGTCTGTACTGGCGTTTTTTACCATGATACCAGAGACATTGTTACAGGCCGTTGTAAGTTCAATAAGACTGTTGGACAAAGATTTCAAAGATCTGACATTACTTGGTAATATCTGGTCAGTTTGTTTCATAATATACATGTTTAATTTTGGACAGAACTTTTACATCCTGATTGGAAGTTCGTCAAACTATCGGCAGATCATTAGAAGGCGACTGAATCAAGCTATGCTGACAAATATTCCTTCTAAGAGTAGTGGTTCTGGATTCGGTAAGACTGGCGTGTCACTGGCGTCTATCACATCTGGTAACCAGAATTGGGGAATGACAGCAAGCCGATCTGGTGTAACGAGCTGAACATGTTGAGTAACGAACTGAACATCACTGGTAGTCGTTTGCTAGTATTGTCTAGTTAGTCTCAGGCTGGCATTGTCAGCTGATCCATCTGGCAAGAGTTCAGTATCCTGGTGCATCCAGCATAGTGCATCTCAAATTCTCTGTAAACCACTTTAGTTTTGTTAGTAGTGTCAGCTAGTCCATCTGGTATTATGAGTGCAGTATTGTCAGCTAATTATTTTGATATTGCGAGTTTGGAATTGTCGGCTAGACAATGTGGTATCATGGTTGTCCATCCCTACATGCGTGCGTGTAGGTTGGTATGAGAATGTGTACATGTCCATGAGAATGTGTGTGTGTGTGTGTGTTTATATTTGAATCTGACTGACTTTCCTGACAATCTTCTATCTCCTTGCATTTCGCATTGCACCTCTCTCTCTCTCTCTCTCTCTCTCTCTCTCTCTCTCTCTCTCTCTCTCTCTCTCTCTCTCTCTTCATATGCGTCTTTTCTTTCTTTATCTTTCAGAACAACACATACCAACGTGCTTTTTTTGTCATAGCTTCCGTATTGTCAAAGTATGTCATGTTGTTACAATTCGTAAATATATCTACTGATTTCAAGCCTTGTTTTGATTTGTTCTATTAAAATGTTTACACAAAACTATGGTTCCAGTTTTTGACAACAGGTTTTTGAGTGATGTTACTATATTTATATATATATATATAAGTGTTTTTGTTTTTGTTTTATTTATTTATTTAATTTGGGTTTTTTTATATCAATTATCAATACTTATTCATTAGTTTATTATTCATTAGTATATATATAATTATTATTCCAATAATTACAGGAAAATGAATGTGAATGTTCTAGAATTAGGGCGTGAGGGCGCGACAAGAAGGCTTAGTTTGGACAACGTGTGAACATAAAACGTATCGCTGTTCTATGAGTCACGTGACAAAGTAATACTTTATTACGCACCAGTATAATGGGTCAACCATTGTAGATCAATGTTTATTCCACATAGTATGTGAGCGCTTTGTTATGGCACACGTAGATATAAACCCATGACGTCATATGTTACGTCATCTGTTTCTGTTGTTAATGCTGACATTTTCAAAATAAATATTCAGTTTTCTTGTTCAGTATCTATTCATTTAAATAAAATAAAGAAATTACGTTTTCGATTCGGGGTTTGTAAGAAAATAATAATAATAATAATAAAAATAATAATAATAATAAACTCATGCTCGTTGGATACGATTTGCGTAACAACACATGGTTTCCAAACATGTATAAATCGCTTTGACTTAGATACTATGGTAACCACTCCCTGTAACAGAAATCCGTTTCAACGGGTACTCGTGTATTATTTTCTATCTGACAAATCGTGGAGAATACGTAATTACATATCATTTATGGTGCTACTGAAAACTGTAAAGTGAACCCACGTGCTAATTTAGGATGGAATATTCACATTTAATTTTAGAAATAACAGAATGAAACTTACTTATAGAAGAATCCACTTATCACAATTATTCGAATCCATCTTTTGTTAATAATATAGCTTGTGTTACGGGGTTGGGGTGGGATGACATTTGTCTTAATAAGATGCACCCACAGAAAGTGGGGCTAGATGTAGCTCAGAGGTAGAACAAGCGCGAACACATTACATTTTACTGGGTAGGGCGGGATGGAAGGGCGAATAGTGTCTAGACGCGTTCGTGTCATACTCCCGAAAAATACAATTTTAAAAGAAGTGAAATTCGCCTTTAACAGAGTGAGATGGCCTATTGAGCTCTAGCCAGAGAAACGACGGGTCACAGGAACGATCGACGTCTCCGCCAAACCCAGCCACACTTTTTGACTGCCATACTTTTTATATACTTTTAACGCTATGGGAATGTAAGCATACAATATTACTCGCCACTTTTCAGAAACCGTTGTCAGTGTGACGATAGAGAGTTACAAAAATATCGAACGTTTAAAAACGTTTTATTTCTTTCTCTTTCGATTCCCGTCGGTGGGCTCATTGGGTTATTTCTCGTTCCAGGCAGTGCTTCACAAATGGTGTAACAAAGTTCGTGGTATGTACTATCCTGTCCGTGGGATTGTGCATATAAAAGACCCCTTGCTGCTAATCGAAAAGAGTAGTCCATGAAGTAGCGACAGCGGGTTTCTTCTCACAATATATGTGTAGTCCTTAACCATATGTCCGACACGATATAACCGTAAATAAATGTTTTGAGTGCGTTTTCCAGAAAACAAATTCACCTCGTCCTTCGTTCTTTAACAAAAAACAAAACAAAAACAACTAACAATAACAAAAACAAACAGAGCAACAAACAAACAAAACAAAAACAATACTAAATGAGACGCACCTCACCAATATACATGTATACTACAATCCTCCGCAAATGCTTCACCAAATATTTACCCAGTCTTTAGTTATAACATGTGTAAGAACAATGTAGCTAGCCTGTTGACCATAGCACTGTTCATGTTAATGTGCTTGGCTTTTGGTTTGTTTTCATGTGCACGTAAACGAACGTAACACTAAGCAGGTGTTAAAGGTAAAAAAAAAAGATGTATAGGGTCATTTCCAGTGAACACAACAACAGATGCACTGTCCTAATATTTCATTCAAACTTATTTCCGTCCTTATATCTAATTAAGGTTCTAGCACGCTGCCCTGGGCACACACCTCAACTATCTGTGCTGTCTGTCCAGGACAGTGGGTTAGTGGTTACTGAGAGAGAAGAGGGTGTAGTGGTCTTACGCCTAAGCTCGCTTTGGTTGAGGGACCCGTTCCGGGCTGCGAACCCTGTACATATCAGCATTATGTCCGATGTCCAAGGCCAGTCAGTGCTAATAATTCAAATCCTCTATAAGCTCGCTTTGGTTGAGGGACCCGTTCCGGGCTGCGAACCCTGTACATATCAGCATTATGTCCGATCACCGAGGCCAGTCAGTGCTAATAATTCAAATCCTCTATAAGTAGGCATATTTGTAACCGACTGCATATCCGAAAAAGTTAATCACTTGGTCCTAACCATTTATATTCGAAAAACAAAATAAATGGTGAAAGTCAAACCAAAGAAGGGAGGCATGTTTTATTAAAACAACGTAGACAGCAATTTGTAATTACGATTCTGTGTCGTCGGTGATATGGTTAAATGACACACATAAAATGAGAGAGGAAACCCGATGCCGCCACCCAATGGACTATAGAAGTAAGAACTATTTTTATAGAAAGTATTAACAGACATGATAGGACATACCACGAGCTTTGTTACACCAATTGTTACACCGCCCATGGGGATCAATCGTACCATACGGAAGTTTCAAACCTCGTTTGAGAATTGTTTTATACATCTCGTTCTGGCTCGTGAAATAAACTAATTGACAAACTCGTTTTCATAAATTCCGCACAGCATTCCCGCACATAAATCACACACACGACACTCCATGGAACTGTTGTTAGCGAACTGACAATTAATATATATATATATATATATATATATATATATATATATATATATATATATATATAACAGTAAGAAAACATCTTACTTCTAAAATACATTACACTCCATGGAACTGTTGTTAGCGAACTGATAATTAATAAATATATAACAGTAAGAAAACATCTTACTTCTAAAATACACTACACTCCATGGAACTGTTGTTAGCGAACTGATAATTAGTATATATATAACAGTAAAAAAACATCTTACTTCTAAAATACACTACACTCCATGGAACTGTTGTTAGCGAACTGATAATTAGTATATATATAACAGTAAGAAAACATCTTACTTCTAAAATACACTACACTCCATGGAACTGTTGTTAGCGAACTGATAATTAATTAATTATTTAATTATTTAGCAAATAAATCGATGTAGATGAGTTTACGTTACTATTCAAACATATCTGTCTAGCGGGTTGTAATTATTTTGAGACTAAACTGATATCGCGAAAGTACGAAAACGCTTGTTTCATATCGTTTTCGAATAATTATTGAAAGGGTCGCCAGTTTAAGAAATGTGTCAAAAGATATCTTTCGCCGAAAAAAAAAGGATGTAAGATTTCGTGGTTTAGATGGTTCCTGAGTCTTGCAGATAAACGAACATGAAATTTATATATATCTATATATCTATATATATATATCTATATATATATATATATATATATATATATATATATATATATATATATATATATATATAGTTTAGGCCATTTTCGTTTAATTCCGGCAAAAGCCAGACTGCCCCCTACACAAGTGGAAGCCCGTACGCCTACGTTACCCACATTTCGCCATCGCAATCGGACCTAAGGTGAATGCTCTAATTTTGTGCTGTAGTCCAGAGTAACTAGCATGTAGATGTTATTACTGAAGAAACTCTTGTCGCAACACATTATTTTACATTCGTTTTAAAGCCTGTACCAACGAAACAATGGACTATTTCCTTGCCTACTACATCCAGGTTCCCAGTTGTGATATTGTCTCCATATTAAAATGTTTATATTTATTCTTATAACAAGCAACAACTCAACATATTTACTAAATCCGTGTGGAGAAAACGGATCAGATTGTCTGCAGCCTATTTAAAGCATGGGAGATAATTGCACCAATACTGTAAAACAATTCATTTTGTCTTTCTATCAATACACTAGGCAACTTGACTGGAAGAAATGAGGTGCAATTTTTTGTGCGTTCTTATCTCTATAAACACATACATGTTTTGTTTAACGACACCACTAGAGTAAATTGATTAATTAATCATCGGCTATTGGATGTCTAACATGTGGTAATTATGAATCGTTGTCAACAGGGGAAACCCGCTATATTTTTCTTAATGCAGCAAGATATCTTTTATATGCACTTTCCCACAGACAGGAAAGCACATACCACGGCCTTTATCCATTTGCGGTGCACTGGTTGGAACGAGAAAAAATAACGCAATCAGCTGAATGGATCCACCGAGGTGGTTCGATCCTACGACGCAAGCACCTCAAGCGACTGAACTCAATCTCGCCCCCCCTAATCCCTATGAACAAAAACTAAAATAAGATAATAATAATTAAAAAACAAAACAAAAAACAAACACAACTAACAATTAAAAAAGAGTAACCTCTTCCTGGGAACTTACGCTACCTTTCTGCAACACGCATGTTTTCCCAGGCAAGTAAATTTTAGACAACGAAATAAAAGAAAACGCACGTAATACCAAAAGAAAAAGAACCAAACACGAAGAAAAAATTTCATGTAAATACAGTTTTGTACATAAAAAAATAAATAAAATAATAATAATATTAATAATATTAATAATAATAATAATAATAATAATAAAATAAATAATAATTATAATAGTAATGTGCAAAACGAACATACGAGAAGGGGAAAAACAGTTTGCTCAAAATGCAGACCAGTTCTTGTTAAAAACGATTAAAGTGACTGACCCTAGCCTTTAAATATTTTAGCACTATTAGTCTGCTTTAAACAACATTTTATTACGCTTGCATTGTGTTGTTTCGATTTTCCATTTCTGAACATCTGAGATGTTTCTGGTCATCCTGATGTTTTTAATACCACGCAATATTAAATAACATTGATAAAAAAAACCTTAGACACGTACCTGTTATGGGGAACAACAACAACAACAACAAAAACAAAAACTCACCCAAGAACAACAACAAACCAAACAAGAAAGAAAAACAAACAAACAAACAAACAAAGAAACAAAAAACATTGTTACGATGCTATCGGTTATTTCTTTGCAGGAGATAACTTCAAGACAGTCGCTAAAGAAGATGTCTGCCACAACTCAGCCACTATTCTCAGTGAATCAAACATCCAGCTTTATAGAGACGTCTACTGGTCGTGACAACTTTACCTGTGCAAACTGTTCTGGCGATGTACACAAACTAGAAAGCAATAATGAATCATTTCTGGATCTGTGGTCGGATTTTGACAAATACAAACACACTTTCTGGGGCATCGTGTTGTGCATTAGTGTGATAGGAAGCATAGTGAACATCCTAGTGTTTATTATGATGGGAGACAAGAAATTGAGTTCCCTGTCTTATTCAGTCTACTTGAAATGTTTGGCCGTTTCTGACACTTATTTTCTCATTACAACGCTAATCTATGAAACTGAAAAGATATACTTTCTAGTGCAATTTGTAGGAATAAAGATAACTCTGTGTCTGCTACCATTCAGCTTTAGGATTTTGTCGTCGTGGTTGGTGGTTGGAATTACATTAGACAGATACGTATGCGTTTGTTTTACATTAACGCGAGAAAGACTTTGTACACGAGTGAAAGCTATTGTTTTCTTCTCTGGTTTGTTAGGTTTCACTGTACTGTTAGTTTTACCCTTTCCCTTTCACATAGAACTGGTCAGAGGCCAATGTTTTCCACCAGAAGAAGTGAAATATTATTACATGTCCATTCGATTGTTACTTTGTTCAACTCTACCATGCTTGGTTATCCTTGTTCTGAACATCTTTATCATTATTCAAATCCAACGAAGCCGCAACTTCCGAAACACTTTTATAAGATCAACAGCTAATTCAGCTAGTCGTCAGCAAGACAGTTCAACGCGCCCTCTGGTGTTAGTGTCTGTATTGGCGTTTGTCACCATGATACCAGAGGCATTGTCACAGGCCGTTATAACTTCAATACGCCTATTCGACAGAGATTTCCAAGATCTGGCATTACTCGGTAATATCTGGTCAGCCTGTTTCCTGATCTACCTTTTAAATTTTGGTCAGAACTTTTACATTCTAATTGGAAGTTCGTCAAACTATCGGCAGATCATTCTAAAGCGACTGAGATGCTTTACTTTTAAGTGGAATAGCAGTAGTGGTTCTGGATCTGGTACTACTGACTTATCAATGATGTCGATCACATCTGGTGACAGGAATTGAGTAATGGCTGTCATCCCATCTGGTGCATTGATCTGGACATTTTGAGTAGTTGTATGGTTTCGGGATTTAATTATATTTATGTTGTTATTTTCTATAAGGACGTCAGTTGATTTGTGTAGGATTGTTAGCTGATCCTGCTGGTAAGATTTCAATGTCCTTATCTAGTGCTTCCATTATCACGAATTCAGTAGTTTTAGCTAGTGCGTCTGGAATCTCGAGTTTATTATTGTCAGCTACTCAGTTCTATATTAGTAGTTCAATACTGACAATTGGCCCATATTGGGGGAGTTCCAGTATTGCCAGCTAGTCCATCTGAATTCAGGAGTTCAGTATTGTCAGCTAGTCCATCTGATATCATGAGTTCAGTATTGTCAGCTAGTCCATCTGGTGTCACAATTTCAGTACTGTCAGCTAGTTTATTTGGTATATAGTTCAGTATTGTCAGATAGTCCATCTGAATTTAGGAGTTCAGTATTGTCAGCTAGTCCATCTGATATCACGAGTTCAGTATTGTCAGCTAGTCCATCTGATATCACGAGTTCAGTATTGTCAGCTAGTCCATCTGATATCACGAGTTCAGCATTTTCAGCTAGTCTATCTGGTATATAGTTCAGTATTGTCAGCTGGTCCATCTGGTATCAGGGTTCACTAATGTAAGCCAGTCAATTCTATATTAGCCCATCTGGTTTCGTTGTTCCAGTATTATCAGCTAGTCCATGTGGTAGTAAAAGTTATCTGTTGTCAACTAGTCCATCCCGACCTCAGTATCGTCAGCTAATATATTCTGTATTAGTGGTTCGGATTGTGAATTGGCCCATCTGTTTTCATTGTTCCAGTATTATCAGCTAGTCCATCTGATATTACACGTTTAGAATTGTCAGCTAGTCCATCTGGTATCACGTATGCCTATATGTGCATTGGAACAGGGTATGCATATATTTTCACGAGAGGGTGTCTGTCTACATTTGAATCCAAATTTCCTAACAGTCTTTTATCTGTTTATTGTATGACTGAGTATCTCCCTCAGTTTCTCATTACTCCCTCTCTCTCTCTCTCTCTCTCTCTCTCTCTCTCTCTCTCTCTCTCTCTCTCTCTCTCTCTCTCTCTCTCTCTCTCTCTCTCTCTCTCTCTCTCTCTGTGTGTGTGTGTGTGTGTATCTACGGTTTCTTTGCTGTGTCTCATGGCTCATGTCTGCCTCTTGTCTGTCTTTGTATGTGTGTCTTTCTTCATCTGTGTCTATCTGTTTCTCTATTTCTTTGTCTGTGTCTTTCTTGCTCTGTTTACCGGTCTCGGTGGCGTCGTGGTTAGGCCATTGGTCTACGCGCTGGTAGGTACTGGGTTCGAATCCCTGTCGAGGCATGGGGTTTTTAATCCAGATACCGACTCCAAACCCTGAGTGAGTGCTCTGCAAGGCTCAATGGGTAGGTGTAAACCACTTGCACCGACCAGTGATCCATAACTGGTTCAACAAAGGCCATGACTTGTGCTATCCTGCCTGTGGGAAGCACAAATAAAAGACCCCGTGCTGCCTGTCGTAAAAGAGACAGCGGGTTTCCTCTAATAAACAGTGTCAGAATGACCATATGTTTGACGTCAATAGCCGATGATAAGATACAAAAAATCAATGTGCTCTAGTGGCGTCGTTAAATAAAACAAACTGTTTTTTCTTGCTCTGTTTCTGTTTGTATCTTTATATCTCGGCATTTTGAACAACACATAACAACGTGATTTTTCTGTCGTAGCTTATGTATTGTTAAACTACATTATGTTGTTACAATTTGTAAATGAATCAACTGATTTCAAAGTTTCAGTACTAGATGTGTTTAATCTGTTGTTTTGATTAGTTCAATTAAAATGTTTACGCAAACTATAGTTCCATTTGTTTTATATTACTATATTTTGGTAAAGAGTTTTATATCAGATATTAAGATTTGTTCATTAGTACAATGTGTAACATCATTCATTGGAGGGAACTGTATGACAATATCCCAGAATTAGGGCATGAGGACGCGATATAGTTTATGTTAATATCCCAGAATTAGGGCATGAGGACGCGATACAGTTTATGTCAGTATCCCAGAATTAGGGCACGAGGACGCGATACAGTTTATGTTAGTATCCCAGAATTAGGGCATGAGTACGCGATACAGTTTATGTTAATATCCCAGAATTAGGGCATGAGGACGCGATACAGTTTATGTCAGTATCCCAGAATTAGGGCACGAGGACGCGATACAGTTTATGTTAGTTCCCAGAATTAGGGCATGAGGAATACAGTTTTATATCCCAGAATTAGGGCATGAGGACGCGATACAGTTTATGTTAGTATCCCAGAATTAGGGCACGAGGACGCGATACAGTTTATGTTAGTATCCCAGAATTAGGGCATGAGGACGCGATACAGTTTATGTTAGTATCCCAGAATTAGGGCATGAGGACGCGATACAGTTTATGTTAGTATCCCAGAATTAGGGCATGAGGACGCGATATAGTTTATGTTAGTATCCCAGAATTAGGGCATGAGGACGCGATACAGTTTATAAGAACATTTACATTAGACAAGTTGTGGACATAAAACATATCGCAGAAGAAACACGTGACAAAATAATAATTCATTGCACAATGGTGTATTAGGCCACCCGTTGTTGATCAGTTTTGTCTTCCAAATATTTTGTTATCGATTGATCCAAGGTCCTGACAAAAGTATTCAGAGTACATATAAACGCATGCCGTCCTTGATTACGTCATTTGTTTCTGTCACTGATGATAAAAACTTTCAACTTAAATATTGGACTTTCTTATTTAGTACGTATTTGTTCATTAACGAAAATAAAGAAAGTCCTTTTCAGAGATTGTAAAATGTAGAATAATGCATGCACCCATTGGAGATTGTTTGTCTTGCAATATGCGGTTTCACAGACATGTATAAATCGTCCTGACTTGTTAGATATTATGGCAGTCACTCGTAGCAAAAATCCATTTCCAGCGGGTACTCATGTATTATTATCTCTATATAAAATATGTGGAACATGCATAAATACATCTCATGTATATAAAGTGAACAGAAGTGATAATTTGGGAAGGAGACTTCAAAAGTTATTTTAGAAATAACATATTGGAAATTACAGTGACTAAATCAACTGCCATAAAAATAAATATATGTAGTTTAATACAAAACATTAGTAGTTTACAAATGCGCCATTGTTTTGCCTTGTCACCAACGCCCAATACATGGAATATCTCGCCAATATACAACATGGCATGACCAGTGTCGGTGATCGTAAGCATTCGGTTCTAAAGCATGTCATTTTTATAAACAGATAGCTGTCATCTTAATAGTTACTTTTTCATTAGTATTTCTTTGCTTCATATGATGCTACGTAGAACAGGTTTTCCGCGTGTGCGTCAACAACTGTAGCATGTCTTAGCCGTAAATATTGTTAACTACGTCACCTGTTTCGGCGAGTGAAATGTTTAGCAATATGACTTACTGCCTAACTTTCCAAAACAACACTGTTTCAGTGTTTTTTTAATCAAACCATGTATGTTGTTCAACGAAACATGTACTTATAACCATTTATAAAATTTAAATATAATTCAAATTAAATATTAAATATAATTCAAATTCAAATAAAGTCATCGAGAACCAATGCTAACTGATAAATGTTTTGGAAAACGAATTTAACGAGTCTGATGTCTTAGAATAGATTTATAAGTTGATAAATTAAATGGTTTTAATGGTAGCATTGTTTGGTTGAAATATATGATGCATTCTGAATTCTAATAAACATACGAACAGACATAAAGAACTGTATTTATATTCAAACATATAAGGACCATATATTTTTGGCAACTGTCTGTAAATAGATTTTGCCACCAGACGTCGTGACAAGCATGTGACTTCAATAAGTAGATAAGAGTAGAACTGAGGATAAACAAACATAGTTTTTAAAATTAAAAGTAAAGTTTTCTTTCAAACTAGTCTTGCAAAATCATACACAAAAGGTGTTAAGAAATGTGCCGTGTTTGAGTTGGTTAAGTTCAATATTGCTTTCTTTGCTCGTTTTAAACTCATTTTTGTACGAATTGTTTTATGAATGTCACAGACATGTGTTTACTTTCCCATGCAAAAGTCACCAATGTAAAAAATCTTCAAATTTACGCACTGTTACGCGTTATTAACGCAACCACGGAACGAGGACAACGGACGATACTGAACTCTAACCTTCAGATATAAAGCGTGCGCAAACAGGTCTTGCCACAGTTGATGTAAATATGCTGTCGTTTGGGTTTTGTGTTCATGTGTACCTAAAGGACAGTGACACTGATCTGGTTTTAAAGGTAAAAATAGTTGCACCGTTCAATTAATTCAAATCCTGCTTAAGCACCTAAGTATATTTGCATAATCGAAACATAATCGGTTGGTGTTAACAGATTACAATCGATGATCGATGAATATATTCTCACTGAAAGAAGAAGGAAGGAATGTGTTATTTAACGATATACTCAGTACATTTCAATTACATTTCTATGGTGTTGGGCATATGGTTAAAGCCAGTTCGCTTCAGGTGCTTGCGCCGCAGGATCGAACCTCCTCAGTGGATCGATTCAACTGACTGGGTGTTTACTCGACCCATCGTCGATAATCCCATTGGGTTATTTTCATTTCAGCAAGTGCACCACAACTGGCATATCAAAGAGCGTGGTATGTCATATCTTGTCTGTGATGTGGTGCATATACAATATCCCTTGGAATACATTTTGTATTACTTTGTGTGTGTATGTGTGTGTGTGTGTCTCAAACGTACTGTTTGGGATCGATCCCCGTCGGTGAGCCCATTGGGATATGTCTCGTTTCAGCCAGTGGACCACGACTAGTATGTCAGGCCGTGGAGTGTGCTATCCTATTTGTGGGATGGTGTATATAAAAGATCCCTTGCTACTAATGGAACAAAATATGCAGTGGATTTCCTCTCTTAAACTATGTGTCAAAATTAACAAATGTTTGACAACCAATAGCCGATGATTAATAACCAATATGTTCTAGTGGTGTCGTTAAACAAAATCAAGTTCTTCAAAAGTATTGCCGATGAAAATACAAAATCATAAATTGGTAGTGTTCCGCTCTAGCAAACAGGTACAATGTAAGTTATTACAGTGGGGGCTACACAAATGGAAATTAGCGTAGGCCTACATAGTGGCTATTTCGTGGGTTATTTCGAATACGATTTGTATGTCAATGAGTGTATAAACCATATTTTCAAGAATTGGGAAGCAGTGAGTGAAAATATGGTTTCACACATGACGACAATATCGTTCCCTTTTATTAATATATTTCACTTATCCTATCAAAAACACGTAACGTCGTGATATCTTTGTTCCGTTTCAACTTTTCCAGAAAAAAATACTTTACCATGGACATTTTAAAAAATATGAATATAAATTGTCTTTATTTAATTATTAAATCAATAATTATTTAATAATATTGCTTTGGAAACATACCTGATGAAGCGATCCTCAAACAACACACACAAACACAAAACAAAAAACACCTTGAATGGAACTTAGACTCAACGACAGGACATTTTGTAATTATATGTTAGCTTCGTACTCTATCAACTTTATATATTTTATCAAAATTACATTTCATAACCATTTTATAGGTACAGTTGTTTAAGTTACATTTTGTTTTTCAAATTCTATCAAATGTATTGGTAATCTAACAAACGGTTAGGAATGATGACGAAATACACAACAATACATGCACCGCATTGCCAATGGACGACTTCGGAGTTCCGAACTGGGAAACGCGTAATTCTGGAAACAGGTTATAGCGAAAATGGTACCGTGCTAAAACGTCCCCAAACGAAAACGAAACCAAGCCAGGCAGTATACATTGGGGGGAGGGAGGGAGGGACTGACTGATATCGAGGGCGTTAATCAGCGTTTCTATGGGCTTCGGGAATATGCTCCCCCGTAACATTATAAAAACTAGATGTCCTGAAATGCATTTTTCTGCATTTTATAAGTAAAATAAATCTCTGCCTTAAGATTTACTATCAATAATATTTTTAATTCAAAATTTTCATGGGGACGAAGAATTTTATATTTAATGACACACGCATCACATTTTAACTACAGGTATGTGGTGTCAGACATGTGGTTAATGACCACAAATATATTTTATTATCTATTATTGTTTTATCAGCACCAAGGAGTCTTTACAAAGAAAAAACAACTCTGAAAGCGGTATCTCGAATTATTTGTTTACACATCACAATGATCGGTCCGTGGGCAATAATCTGAACATGCCATGGACCTTGTAACACCAGTCGTTAAGCACTGACTGGAACAAGAAATAATCCAATGATTCCACAGGGATCGATCCTAGACTAACCGTACATCAGGCGAGTATTTTGTTTTTGTTACTGGGCTACATCCCCCCCCCCCCCCCCCCCCCCCCCCCCAGCAAATTAATTTAGTTTTCTCTAGTACACATAGTCACGGTTCAAACTAAAATAAGGGAAAATTACATTCTTTTTTACTAGTTTCCCTGGTTAATATTTTCTCAACTATGTGTTTCTTCTATACAATTAAATGACCTCTGTAAATAAACTCAGTATAGGTAGTATTAAACCAAATAACTTCCGGCTGGGTCAAAGTTCGATGTGCACCCAACTTTTGATAGAGAAGTGAACACCACATGTCCTGTGATTGGTTATAAATGTGAGTGTGTTGGTTGTAAAAAATAATAGTTTTATCTGGGTAAAACAAAAATGCAATTTTATTTCATCTAGTACCAATGTGTCAAGTAGCCTTGTGCTTGAAACATGTATGGGGTACCTGTAAAAAAAGTACTCGAATTTTGTGCGGAACCAGGGTAGTCATAGACGCTACCCGTTATTTCAGAAACAAGCAACTTGACCCCCAATTATTTATATCCGTGGCGTTTATGTTGATTGATACGCTGCAGATATGAGTTTTAGCCACATATGTTACTATTGTCGTCTATGGGATTTGATTTGTAGTATACATCCTTTAAGCACTTCTGATTAAACTATTTACATCACCAGCATTTATTCAGCAACTAATTAACAACACACACACACACACACACACACACACACACACACACACACACACACATTATAACACATTCCAGATGTATAAGCACTACAAACTTCCAGAACACATTCTAGAGAGACAGAACAAGGTAGTGTTGTGAGCAAACATGTTATGTCTGTCAGCTATGGGTGACACTACACAATTCTAGAGAGACAGAACAAAGTAGTGTTGTGAGCTAACTTGTTATGTCTGTCAGCTATGGGTGACACTACACAATTCTAGAGAGACAGAACAAAGTAGTGTTGTGAGCTAACTTGTTATGTCTGTCAGCTATGGGTGACACTACACAATTCTAGAGAGACAGAACAAGGTAGTGTTGTGAGCAAACATGTTATGTCTGTCAGCTATGGGTGACACTACACAATTCTAGAGAGACAGAACAAGGTAGTGCTGTGAGCTAACTTGTTATGTCTGTCAGTGTCACGGGGATCCTATAATACCCGTAACTGAATAAAACACGATTATCCAAATATCTCTCCTAACTGTATATCTATTAGATCTCTCTGTATCGGGCAGGCTACTACCCGAGTGGCCCGGCTCTAGGAGTGATCAGAGATAAGATCTTATATGAATATATATATGTAGCACGTTTAGTTCACTAGAAAACATAACAAAACACAATACACTTTGGAATCTGTATTAACTCTAATGCTGACAAATGTACTTGCCGCAGTAGTTAGTTAACAACAACAATATAGTAACAACCCAGAGCTAATCACTTAATTAGTTAATCACTAGATGTCTAGTTTACACAATATTCTAATCACTTCACCGTGATACAACCCACACACGTGTGATAATTGAGAAACGCTGCCAGGGGAACTTAATTAATAAAGGAATTATAACTCTATTCCTAACTGGTTAATTTTTAATTAACCCTTAAATACTCATTCAGTAACCTTGTAATACAGAATTAATACTGGTACATATCACAATAAAGACAATAACCTACAGTTTACCTAGGTCCTCTAGGATGACCGGCTAAGCTTTATCTTACCAAATACTCGTATAAAAATATTAGAACAGTGAAGCCTACAATTTACTTCGTTAGATTACCGGAGACACTGTCTAAAGAATATTGGTATAATACAGTATTAAAATATTTAAAGTCACATCAATCACATCAAGGTTATACAACAGAGGAGAAATAAATATATTTACCAAGTCCGGTCTGAACTAATATATTTCGTTCAGTTGGACGACGTCCGTTCCCCTGGATACTTCCAATGTTTCTCCCCGATATATCTAAAATCCTAGCTATTTATTATATAATCCCAGACTAGTCCAAAGACAGCGAATATCGCCTGGGGGCACAACGCGGTACCTCACCTATCACGTGATATTTCCACCACTCCCAGAGACGGTATATTTTCTTACAAGCCTAGACTGATCGACGCCTAGTTCGCTAGAGATACCATGGTCGCGCGGAGGTATTACATATCCACTCTCCACACCTGGTCTGGGTGTGTATTGGGACGTAGGACTACTACCGTCGCGCGGGGCTGTTACGTAACCAAGCTGCACACGGCCCTCTAAAACAATTAACATCGCCACAGGCGAAAAGATAAGAGCATGTTCCGTCACAGTCAGCTATGGGTGATACTACATAATTCAAGAGAGACAGAACAAGGCAGTGTTGTTAGCTAACCTCTTATGTCTGTCAACTATGGGTGATATTACACAATTCTAGAGAGAGAGAACAAGGTAGTGGTGTGAGCTAACCTGTTATGTCTGTCAACTATGGGTGATATTACACAATTCTAGAGAGAGAGAACAAGGTAGTGTTGTGAGCTAACCTGTTATGTCTGTCAACTATGGGTGATATTACACAATTCTAGAGACACAAAACAAGGTAGTGGTGTGAGCTAACCTGTTATGTATGTCAGCTATGGGTGATACTACACAATTCTAGAGACACAGGACAAGGTAGTGTTGTGAGCTAACCTGTTATGTATGTCAGCTATGGGTGATACTACACAATTCTAGAGACACAGAACAAGGTAGTGTTGTGAGCTAACCTGTTATGTCTGTCAGCTGTGGGTGATATTACACAATTCTAGAGAGAGAGAACAAGGTAGTGTTGTGAGCTAACCTGTTATGTCTGTCAACTATGGGTGATATTACACAATTCTAGAGACACAAAACAAGGTAGTGGTGTGAGCTAACCTGTTATGTATGTCAGCTATGGGTGATACTACACAATTCTAGAGACACAGGACAAGGTAGTGTTGTGAGCTAACCTGTTATGTCTGTCAGCTATGGGTGATACTACACAATTCTAGAGACACAGAACAAGGTAGTGTTGTGAGCTAACCTGTTATGTCTGTCAGCTGTGGGTGATACTAAACAATTCTAGAGACACAGAACAAGGTAGTGTTGTGAGCTAACCTGTTATGTCTGTCAGCTATGGGTGACACTACACAATTCTAGAGAGACAGAACAAGGTAGTGTTGTGAGTTAACCTGTTATGTCTGTCAGCTATGGGTGATACTAAACAATTCTTGAGACACAGAACAAGGTAGTGTTGTGAGCTAACCGGTTATGTCTGTCAGCTATGGGTGACTATACACAATTCTAGAGAGACAGAACAATCCAGCGTTGTGAGTTAACCTGTTATGTCTGTCAGCTATGGGGGATACTACACAATTCTAGAGAGACAGAAAAAGGTAGTGTTGTGAGCTAACCTGTTATGTCTGCCAGCTATGGGTGACACTACATAATTCTAGAGAGACAGAACAAGGTAGTGTTGTGAGCTAACCTGCTATGTCTGTCAGCTATGGGTGATACTACACAATTCTAGAGAGACAAAACAAGGTAGTGTTGTGAGCTAACCTGTTATGTCTGTCAGCTGTGGGTGACACTACATAATTCTAGAGAGACAGAACAAGGTAGTGTTGTCAGCTAACCTGCTATGTCTGCCAGCTATGGGTGACACTACATAATTCTAGAGAGACAGAACAAGGTAGTGTTGTGAGCTAACCTGCTATGTCTGTCAGCTATGGGTGATACTACACAATTCTAGAGAGACAAAACAAGGTAGTGTTGTGAGCTAACCTGTTATGTCTGTCAGCTGTGGGTGACACTACATAATTCTAGAGAGACAGAACAAGGTAGTGTTGTCAGCTAACCTGCTATGTCTGTCAGCTATGGGAGATACTACACAATTCTAGAGAGACAGAGCAAGGTAGTGTGGAAAATATGGTTTTGGCCTGTGTATGAATGCATGCATACATGCTTCTGTGTATGGCGTGTGCGTATGTGCGGGCGTGTACGATTGTGTGTTGTGTGTGGGCGGGCGTGTGTGTATGCGTGTGTATGTGAGCGTATGTACCGGTGTGTGTGCGTGTGTATGCGGGTGTGTACGTATATGTATGCGCGTCTGTGTGTGTGCGTGCGCTGTTTGTGCGCCTATGTGTATGAATGCATGCATACGTGTATCTGTGTGTGTGCGTATGTGCGTGCGTATGTATGTGTGTGCGTGTTTGTGTGCGTGTGTATGTGCATGTGTTCATGTACGTGTATGTTTGCATGTGTGTGTGTATCTATCTATCTATATATATATATATACACACACACACACACACACACACACACACACACACACACACACACACAACAGTAAGTCCCTATATTTTCGCTATGGTCCGTTTGTGTGTTCTTGTTACATGTCAGCTACGGACAGTATGATAAGCTGTTTTATGTTTTTAATTTTAATTACATAGCAATTGTGCACTCAGTATTATTAAATACACTTTTTTGAGTCCACATTGTACATCTATTGGGTAATAACACATGTATATGTTACCTATTGTACACACGATATTCTGTAGTGTTCAATAAAATAGTTCTCATCAAAATACCTGTTTAATTACCGTTTTATTTCTTGCCGATGGATACCGATAATGTGTTTGCATTGTCCGTAGAGTTGTATACCAATTCCAATTATCACCAAATCGCTATGGCCGAATACAAATATACGGAAAAGGTAAAAATAATGACGGACACTTCTGTATACGGCACCGGCCTATGCATTACAATATGGTGACATCCCTGTCGATTAAATGGGTACAGCCCGACTGGCTTTACCGGATTGGTACTCTTGTTGACCAATGGGTGGCTGCCTGATTTTAACGAACACGCCTTAACCATAATTACCTTCTCAATCTGTCAATCATTACTTCTTCTTCTGCGTATGTCCGTATGTGTCTCATGAAACAGTTTGTTTCGTTTTTCAAAAAAAAATAAAGTAATTAATCAACTACAAATTAATTGCAGAAATGAAAAGGTAGAGCAGCAGGGCGTACCTAACTTGAAAAAGGGGGTGGGTACAGTGAAAAGTAAAAAAAAAGACAACCAAAAATAAGGCACATATGGTTGTTGCGTAAATTATACCAAGCAAAGCGTGACACGGCGCATTACCTGGGACGACGTGGCTCAGTGGTAAAGCGTTCGCTTGATGCGTGGTCGGTCTGAGATCGATGATCGTTGGCGGCCTATTAGGTTCCAGCCAGTGCACCAGGACTTTTATACTGAAGGCTGTGGTATGTGTTATCCAGTTTGTGGGATGGTGCATATAAAAGATCCCTTGCCACTAAATGATAGAAATATAGCGGGTTCCTCACTAAGACTATACGCCAAAATTGCCAAATGTTTCACATCCAATATCCTATTATTAATAAATCAATGTGCTCTAGTGGTGTTGTTAAACAAAAACAAACTTTAGCTTTATCTGGGAAGCTGTTACCCGCTCACTCCTAATCTCTACTAGTAGGCGAGACATAGCCCAGTCGTAAATTGCTCGCTTGATACGCGGTCGGTTAGGATCGATCCCCGTCCGTGGGCCCATTGGGCTATTCCAGCCAGTGCACCACTACTGGTATAGAAAAGGCCGTGGTATGTACTACCCTGTATATGGGATGGTGCATATAAATGATCCCTTGCTGCTAATCGAAAAGAGTAGCCCGTGAAGTGGCGACAGCGGGTTTCCTCTCTTAATATATGTGTGGTCCTTAACCATATGGTTGACGCCATATAACCGTAAATAAAATGATAACTGTTGACAGCGAAATGACATGAGTTCTAACATTGCGATTGCGTTTCTCTTTGCTTTAACATGGTAATGCAAGGGTGCACCTTTAATTAACACGAGTTGCATCACACGGAAACGATAGTCGCAGACTGCATGAGAATAATCTCACTGTATTGTGACAACGTCGTACGTAGATTGTAAGTGGCTTAACAACGTACGGCAGAACAACATCTTAAAGGGGCTGTTTTCAACGAGTAGCCATACAGAAAATCTAAATTTGTTTTGTTTATCGACACCACTAGAACACATTGATTTATTAATCATTGGCTAATTTGGTAATTTTGACGTATAGTATTCGAAAGGAAACCCGCTATATTTTGTTTTCAATTAGTAGCAAATAATATTGTATATGCACCATTCTGCAGACAGGATAACACATACCACAACATGTGATATACCAGTCGTGGATCACTGGCTGGAACGAGGAATAGCCCAAATGGACCACCGACAGGGATTGATCCCAGACCAATAGGGATCGATCCCAGACTGACCGCGCATCAAGCGAGCGCTTTACACCGCCACTGAATCAATACATTGTTTAATCGGGATAAATAGGTTTGGTCGTTTTGTTTAACGACACCACTAGAGCACATTGAATAATTAATCATCTGCTATTGGATGTGAATCATTTGGTAATTCTGACAAGTAGTCATCAGAAAAAAGAAAAAATACGTTATAGTTATTATTTTCTAAAGCAGCAAGGGATCTTTCATATGCATCATCCCATAGACATGACATCACATACCAAGGTTTATATTCTGGAAAATACTATTAAATAAACTTAAAATATGTTTCATTACTCTGAGTAGATGATCAATGACTGTATGTTTAAAGAATAGAAGTAAGAAGTAGTAAATAATAAACAAAACTATAAACACAAGTAAAACAATACAACAACCAAACACAACCTGTAGTCGAAACTAAGACTCATTTAATTTTAAGTCGATGTTCGGGGTATTTTTTACTCAAGGTTCAAATACGCTGTCCTGGGCACACACGACATATCTCTAGGCTGTCTTTCCAGGTTTAATGGTGGTTAGTAAGAACACTGGCGGACCCGGGGTAATAATTTGATATACCAGTCGTGGTGCGTTGCTTGAGAAAAATCAGATGATAGCGTTCAGGTTATGTAGCGGTAGACAGCGCTACGGCGTGTCCCACTTCAACCCCACCCCGCCCCATCCCACCCACCCCAAAGAAACACACACACACAACCCCCACAAAAAAAACAAAAAACAAAACAAAAACAAAACAAAAACAACAACAACAACCCCGAAACAACAACAACAGTAACAACGAACACCCTTGTCAAAATTAAGGAACATCTCCCCAGTACCTTTTTTTTTTTTACAAAATCACCCTTTGAATCTATCCACCGGTGCTTGCTAGATTGCTGCGTCTTAGACTTGGATATATATTCGCATGGTCGAGTAAACGTCTATTTTACGTTTTATAAACCCGAAAACAATCCATTGTTACGGAAGGAAAGAAAAACAGTCGTTGTCATGACTATTCACCGAGTTAAGTTGATCGTGAAATAATGCATGCATTAAATCGGGTTTCTTTTCTTAGTTATTATATTATTAGATAGTTACTGGTCGAACACACGACCATTAAGGATATGCGCGATTGTATGTGGTTACTGTTATGAAGGATATATGTTATATTATTACCCATGTGGGTAAAAGTATCTTGGTGCATATCAAAGTGATACGTCCCACTAGAACACAAAGTGGGACATAACACTTCGACGTCACATGTTGACGCCATCGACCGACGCCCTACAACCTTACAGGCACGTCAACCAACCGAGTTGAATGATATAACTTAAGATCCATTATGGGTAATAAATATGATATTAAACTCGCTACCATTTCGTATCACGTTTATGTCACCCGTGAAAAGTATTTCACTCAGGACATACACGTTATGAAATGGAAGCTCGTTTAATATCCTATAATAATGGCCTTGGTTTATTTCGTTTGCGATAATGATTGTTCATGTTCGTAAACAGACTAAACATGCAAAAACAACTTAGTCAAATTAATGTCACAAAACAGCGGAATGCATTTCTTTTGGTTGTGTCTATACTAGTTATCAACATGTATGTTAAATAACTGAAAAAAAAGT
>NC_054703.1:8127292-8129792 GCF_016097555.1 Gigantopelta aegis
ACCCCCGTCATTGGGTTCATTGGGCTGTATCTCGTTCCAGCCAGTGCACTACGATTGGTATATCAAATATCGTGATATGTGCTATGATGTCTGAGAGGTTATACCTATAAAATATATGTCAAAATTACCAGATGATTGACATCCAATAGCCGATGATTAATAAATTGATGTGCTCTAGTGGTGTTGTTAAACAAAACACATTTTTTACTTTTTTTGTCCACAAACTGATCCCAGTCTCCTGTTGATCTACTGTGTTAATCTTCTTGATAAACTTTCATTTTATTTCAACTTATTTACCTGCATATATCCAATTAAGTTTAAAGCACGCTGTGCTGAGCACACACCTCAGCTGTCTGGGCTATCTGTCCAGGATAGTGTGTTAGTTGTTAATTGATAGTGGTTAGTGAGAGAGAAGAGGGTGCAGCGGCCTTGCACCTACCCATCGAGGCGTTAAACCTCGCTCTTAGTGGGATCCGGTACCGAGCTGCGAACCCTGTACCTATGAGCCTTATGTTCGATGGCGACAACACCGAGGCCGATCATCTTTCAAAGTTATTCAGTGGTTTTAGTGCTGTATAGCTTTTATTATTATTATCGAAATCAAGATCATAATCGTCACCACCAATCAATCAATCAATAAAGTATTTACATGCTCCTATACCACGAAGGTTTCAAGCATGTCTATCCCAGGTTCGGCCACCGGATGCCAGTAGTTCAACCTGGGAAAGAACAATTACTGGGGCAATTTTGATATTTAAACAAACAGGGAAAAAGGACTTTAAAATAAATAATTTTGTGCGTTATTTTTCCAAACAATATTTAATATACAGCAAACAACTAACAATTTGTAACGCAAATTTAGATCGGGCAGTCCTAAATATAAATATATTTAAAAACATTTTTAAAATGTATTAATTAGCCCTCAAAATAGGGGTGGCAGGTGACCAGGAGGTTAGGCTTCAGCCACAGGAGGTTTTGTTAATAGGGAGATATGTTTTACTTAGGGGCACCCATCGTATTGGGGACTTAGGTGTGGCCGAAACCGGGGAAGGCTCCGGGGGAGGGGGGGGGGAAGGGGCAGTCCCCCGGATAAACCTAACAACTCTTACTCAAAATTAGGTCCAAGGGCCAACGATGCTACCAGAGAAAAAAAAACTAAAAAGTATTTAAACAGGGAAAGTTAAGCGTCTGGTGAGTCTGGCAATGTAAAAAAGTATCCTGGCGATTCCAAGTCCTCTCTATACCACCATCATCATTGTTACTACTAAATGTAGATTTCAACGCCATTTATTTATATATTTATTTTTACTTTTAGATTATAACTTGAACACAAAAAGAAGACGATGGCAAACGTCACACACAATTTAGGAGATGGAAAAATACTCTGGTGATGGAGATGAATTACAAAACAGCAAGGCTGCATACGGAAACCGATGGCCCTGGACCATTCTCAGTATAGTTATAACAGGAATAGTCGGCAATATTCTACTGTTCATTATGGTGCGAAACACAAAAGCGAGATTCTTATCGTACTCAGTATATTTGAAATTTCTGTCTGTTTTGGACAGTTTATTACTGGCCATGCGGCTGATCCAGGAAACGGACAGGATCTTTATTCTGCGCTCAACTACACCAGTAAACGATGCCTTCTGCACATCCTTGCCATGTTGCTATCCCCATGGTTAGTAGTGGGACTCTCGCTCGATAGATTCGTGTGCGTCCGCTTTCCCATGACGCGGGGAAGATTCTGTACCCAGAAGAAAGCTATTCTCGTCTGCTCCACAATGCTTGGGATATCAGTTGCTCTCATCGTGCCCATTGTGTTTAAGGTAGAAGCTGTGAATGAACAGTTCGTTTCTTCACATGAACTCTACTATTACCTTGCGGTCATTCGTCTTCTCATTGCCTCCTCACTGCCTTGTGTAGTCATCTTGGTACTCAACATCCTCATAATCATTCAAATCAGACGCAGCAATGCCTTCCGGAACACGTTTGCAAGGTCAAGGTCTGATTCAGCCAATCACCAGCATGACCATTCAACACGCCCCCTGGTGATAATGTCCGTTATGGCCTTCATGTAATTTGCTGGGGGTTTTCGACAAAGATTTGAAAGCATAAGAATTAAGTAAAGTTGGAAAAACTATCGAAAAATTATGAAAGAAACGCTGAGGTGCAACAGATCTACGCAGTACAGAGAACAACACGTGAATTCCATCTCTTAGTGAGTGAATATGAGTAATAATTAATGACCAACAGGTCAGCAAGCTGACTAACATCGGACTACTGCTCAAAGACTATATGATGTATGTAGTGTGTCGTTTTGTAATAAAGTGTCCAATTGTAATAAAAAATAAATGATTTGAATCAGACTAACAGTTTCAGTCTAATTCATGTGTTCTCTGTTATCGATTAATACCATTTGTTATCAGAACTGGCGGCGTGCAGCCCAGTTGTTAAGCGCTCGCTTAATGTGCGGTCGGTGTAGGATCAATCCCCGTCA
>NC_054703.1:8134792-8173415 GCF_016097555.1 Gigantopelta aegis
AGAACATTATTGTGTCAGCGCCTAGTTACTGGTGTCACGTTGTCTACTTTTGTAGCCAAATACGGCGCTCGATCGCTCGCCAGACTGGTTTCTGCGCGTCTCGTCAAATCACGTGACCATGTCGGGAACAAGTCAGATCGCTTGTGAGTCTAAGCGTCGCTTGCTGTCGTTGAACGAAGAATGTGTAGGAATATATACATCATTCACGCGTCCACTGCTACGTATATTACCTAAGAACACGACAATTGGCTATAACCGGCCTCGGTGGTGTCGTGGTTAAGCCATAGGACTTAAAGCTGGTAATCGCAGCCTGGTACCGGATCCCACATGGAGCGAGTTCTACCGACTCAGTTGGTAGGTGTAAGCCCACCACACCCTTATCTCTCTCACTAGCCACTAACCCAACTGTTCTGGACAGACAGCCCAGATAGCTGAGGTGTGTGCCCAGGACATCGTGATTGAACCTTAATTTGCTATAAGCACGAAACTAAGTTGAAATGAATGAATTGAAATGAAATGTCAACTGTTCAGTCCAGCCCTGTGATTGGGAGGGGTTTGATTTGTATAATTTCCAGGACGGATACTCTTTCTGGATATATTTCTAGCTCCAGCCAGCGCACCACGACTGGTACATCAAAGGCCGTGGTATGTGGTATCCTGTATATGGGATGGTGCATATAAAAGATCCCTTGCTGCTAATCGAAAAGGGTAGCCCATGAAGTGGCGACAGCGGGTTTCCTCTCTCAATATGTGTGTGGTCCTTAACTATATGCCCGACGCCATATAGCTGTAAATAAAATGTGTTGAGTGCGTCGTTAAGTAAAACATTTCCTTCGTTGTGGATATATCTAAATACACGAAGCGTTTAATTACGTTAACACACTTACTTCTTCGCGTTTAATAATCGACTGTTTTATTAGTTTTATTAGTATGTCTCGTGTACAAAACAGGACACGTGAGAGCAGATTATAACACTTAAAGGGACATGCCCTAGTTTATAAACACTAATGCATGTTTTATACTATTAGAGCCGTTTTTGAGAACTGAAATCATACTTTACTTAGATTGTGTTGTTAAGATTATATATTTCCGTGCATTCGAAGTGTTTTTGGTCATCCTGGTGTCTTTAATATAACAAAATGCATTTCCATATGTCTAAAAACTCACGTGAGTCTGAGAAGTAACGGTTATGGAGTCGAGTTTTAGTCTATTTTCAGAGGGTATTTCACCATTTCAAAGTCACTGACTAATGTTTCACTCAATTGTAACTTTATCAATAGATTAACTAAACTTAGTGTGCATGTTCATGGGCTGAAATTAGGGTCTATCCCTTTAAATTGAGTTTTAACAGATCATACTAACTGTCAAATATAACGTGTGTCCGGCTATTTAAAACAACAACAACAATAACAGCAGCAACAACAGCGAACAACAATAACATCAACAAACAACAGCAACAAATCAATAAAGAAAATAAATTAAAAATAAATAAATAAATACATAAATAAACATAACACGACTCATATACAGTATGGTTCTAACCACCTAGACCCCCATACCCCAGATGCGTTTTCCTCAATATAAAATTATCGCTACGCCAAGATGTCCGGTAGATGTTTTTAAAACAGTGTATTTTATTCAACGACACCACTAGAGTACAGTGCATTATTAGTCTTCGGCTAATGGATGTCAAACATTTGGTCATTTTGATACAGTCATAAAGACGAAACCCGCTACATTTTTTGTTCATTAGTAGTAAGGGATCTTTTATATGCACTATCCCACAGACATGATAGTACACACCACAGATTTTGATATACCAATCGTGGTGCACTGGCTGAAACGAGAACAATGGGCCCACCGACGGGGATCGATCCTAGATCGACCGCGCATCAGGCGTGTGCTATACCACTGGGCTACGTCCCGCCCCTAGATGATTCAAATGCTGCTCTATCAATTTAAGGGCGATTTCCCACTAAATACTGTGTGTAATATTGTTTATCAGATAGCGACAGAGACATACATCAGCAGTGATCGCATTCAGGCTTGTCGTTCTTTCCGCTCCAGCCAGTGCACCACGCTGGTACATCAAAGGTCATGGCATGTGCTATCCTGTCTATGAGATGGTGCATATAAAGGTCTGATATATATATATATATAAAATATTGCGAAGGAATAAATATCACTGCTCAATCTGATTATATTTTAAATGGCTCCCCTTAAACTAAGCTTGTCACGAGGGCGGGGACATAGTCCAGCGGTAAAGCGTCCGGTCGTTCTGGGATCGATCTCCGTCGGTGGGCCCATTGGTCTATTTCTTATTCTAGCCAGTGCACCACCTGGTATACCAAAGGCCGTGGTATGTGCTATCCTGTCGGGGATGAGGCATATAAAAGATATCTTGCTACTAATGGTGCTGTGGTGGCAACATTCGCATTTAAAACAAAACATTGCGAGTTGCGAAGACAGCAGATATTGATTATCTCTTGAAACGTTTAGTGTTAGTTCTACAAGCATCTGAGATTTGGTTTTCAATTTTGGTTTTCATTGTGAGTTGATGAGTAGGTGCAGTATTTGTTTACCATAGCTTCATAAACTGTTTTCGTGGCCTGACCATAACGTTTATTTTTGTATTTTTCATATTTCATATTTAATATACTTCATTGTGTCTGTTATAAATGCGACTCTTGCATAGCTGTCTACACGATTTTTATTAATAATTCTGGATTTTTAAATTGAGGATGGTCATCACGAACCTTTGTCAACACCGGCCTTGGCATATAGTCTTAGAGAGAAAACCTGCTACATTTGTTCCATTAGTAGCAAGGGGTATTTTATATGTATCATCCCACAGACGTGATGGCACATACCACGGTCTTTGCTATACCAGCCTTTGTGCACTGGCTGGAACGAGAAATAGCCCAGTGGGCCCACCGACGGGGATCGATCCGAAACCGACCGCACATCAGACGACCGCACATCAGTACCACTGGGCTACGTCCCGCCCCTAATTAAAAATCAGGCGAGTGTTTTACGAAGCGTTCTTAGCGCTAAGATCACTTTAAGATCATAATGCAGTTATATAATTAAGATGATCTTGTGCAGTATTGGGAAAACAATAATAAATGTGTACGCAGGCTGTTCTAGTGCAGTATCGGGAAAACAATAATAAATAAGTACGCAGGTTGTTCTAGTCCATTACTGGGGAAGAAAACACCCAAACAAGACAACTATTTTATTAATATGAGAGAGAGAGAGAGAGAGAGAGAGAGAGAGAGAGAGAGAGAGAGAGAGAGAGAGAGAGAGAGAGAGAGAGAGAGAGAGAGAGAGAGAGAGAGAGAGAGAGAGAGAGAGAAATGGACATAAATAGGCAGGGAGAGATGTTTGAGGAAAGAGGGAGATAGATAAAAGGAAAGAAAGAAAGACGTGTTTTATTTAACGAAGCACTCAACACATTTTATTTACAGTTATATGGCGTCAGACATATTGTTAAGGAGCACACAATTTTTTTTAGAGGAAATCCGCTGTCGCCACATAGGCTACTCTTTTACAACAGGCAGCAAGGGATCTTTTATTTGCGCTTCCCACAGGCAGGATAGCACAAACCATGGCCTTTGTTGAACCAGTTATCGATCACTGGTCGGTGCAAGTTGTTTACACCTACCCATTGGACCTTGCTGAGCACTCACTGAGGGTTTGGAGTCGGTATCTGGATTAAAAATTCCATACCTCGACTGGGATCCGAACCCAGTACCTACCAGCCTGTAGACCGATGGCCTGCCACGACGCCACCGAGGCCGGTGAGATAAAAGGGATATACACGTAGGAGCGATAGTGCTGAACGTGAGATGGATATATATATATATATATAGAGAGAGAGAGAGAGAGAGAGAGAGAGAGAGAGAGAGAGAGAGACAGAGAGAGAGAGAGAGAGAGAGAGAGAGAGAGAGAGAGAGAGAGAGAGAGAGAGAGAGAGAGAGAGAGAGACGATTAGAGAAAGAAGAGATACATGTAAGTAAGCGAGCGATAGTAAAGGAAGGGAATTTATTTAACGACGCACTCCACTCATTTCATTTACGGACCACACAGATACTGGGGAGGAAACCCGCTGTCTCCACTTCATAGGCTATTTTTTTTCGGTTAGCAGCAAGGGATTTTTTATATGCACCATCCCATAGACAGAATAGTAGATGTACCAGTCTTGGAGGAGTGAGAAATAGCCCAATGAGCCCACTGACGGGAATCGATCCCTAACCGACCGCACATCAAGCGAGCGCTTTACCACTGGGCTACGTGTCGCCCCTTTCGAGCGCTTTACCACTGGGCTACGTCTCGCCCCCTTCGAGCGATAGTGAGGACAAGAGATGGAGAGATAGGGAGAAGGAAAGAAAGGAGAAAGAAAAAGGGAGATATCTGTAGGTAAGAGACATAGAGAGGCAACACAGGCAGAGAAAGAGACATAGGAGCGTAGATAAGAGAAACAGAGCGAGGGAGGTAGTACGATATACACACACAGAGGGAGAAAGACAGTTAAAGCAGTGTGCCATAGTATATGGTGAGGGAGAGAGATAGAGAGGGATGGATAGACATAGATAGGTAAAACAGAGTGAAAGAGGAAGATATATGCAAGTATCACACGCGCGCACCCGCGCACACACACACACACGCACACACGCACGCACGCACATGCATACAGACAGACAGACAGACAGATATATACAGACACAGAGATAGACACAGACACAGAGAGAGAGAGAGAGAGAGAGAGAGAGAGAGAGAGAGAGAGAGAGAGAGAGAGAGAGAGAGAGAGAGAGAGAGAGACAGACAGACAGACAGACAGATAGACAGATAGACAGACAGAGTGAGAGACAGACAGACAAGCACATAGAATAGAGAGAGAGAGAGAGAGAGAGAGAGAGAGAGAGAGAGAGAGAGAGAGAGAGAGAGAGAGAGAGAGAGAGAGAGAGGGGGGGGGGGATTAAATCAGATGAAACAGATATACATGAAACGCTGATGCCAATCCCCTGTTCGATGTCGTATAGAAATGTATTACTCTAATTTGTTTGGAGTGACTAAAGAAAAGATTACAGTCTACTCGTTAATATCGCATTACACTGAATGCATCATTATTGAAGATGCCCATCAAATATGGACTTAATGTGAAATATATGAAGATATTTCACGTTCCATCCATAACAGAAATTAATATAAAATCTGATTGGTTCCTAAAGCAGAAACATAACACAACGCAATCACAATTATCTAAACTCCTGATTGGTTTTTCAAGTAGACAACTGAAACCCACGTCAATAATTCTGATTGGTTGTTTGGCTGCTATATATCACAGCAAAGATGATCGTAAATCAGAACTTGCGACCGTCGTTAAGGATATTCAGTATATACTGGTGAGTATCACGGTGTTTGATACTTATTTTGGTGAATGAATGAATTAATGTTTAACGACACCCCAGCACGAAAAATAGATCGGTTATTGGGTGTCAAACTATGGTATTATTTGGGTGAGTTATTTAAGTTGTATTTAAAGGGACTATGCTGAATTTGCTGAAGTGTAAAATCAAAGACCGTGGCATGTATTATCTTATCTGTGATATGGTGCATATAAAAGATCCCTTGCTACCAATGTAACAATGTAGCGGGTTTCCTCTCTATGACTGTACCATAAATGATTATGTATTTGACATCCAATAGCCGATGATTAATAAATTAATGAGTTCTAGTAGGGGATAACTATGTTGTATTTGACCATTTGCGGACGGTCATGCTGGTTATACAGCCGCAAACTGAGATTTACCGGCGAATTGTGAATGTTTTACTGTGAGGGGGTGCTATAAGGTGACGACTTATGGCTGCGCAGATTCCAACGTAAGTCCTTTTTCTATTTAAAAAAGAAGTTTGTTTTGTGTAACGACACCACTAGAACACGTTGATTTATTAATCATCGGCTATTGGATGCCAAATATTTGGTAATTTTTACATATATCCTTTTATATAACCTGCTACATTTGACCATTAGTAGCAAGATATATTTTATATGCACCATCCCACCGACAGGGTAATACATACCACAGTCTTTGATATACCAGTATTGGTGATCTGGCTGGAACTTAAATTCATGATGTGGTATTATTAATTCAAATTGTACAGCGCCTGCTTAGAATCGGTTTGTAACAGAAAAAAAATAAAATCATAAAATAGTAAAATAAAACTTTTCTTCTTTTTTTTCTTTTTTTTTAATATGGGAAAACATTTTTTTTTTTTAAAGTAATGTGGATGCAATATTTTGTTATGTCTATTATTATGAAGATTTCGGAGTTGGGGACGAAAACTACCTCCGAAAACAAGAAAACGTTTTAATAAATTGAAAAAGGGGTGGTGAGGGGAGTAATTTAAAATGCATACATGATTTTTATTATTTAAAGGAAACATGTTACGTGACCTATATTTGGCACCAACCATGTACAATTAATTATAAATTGAATCTAAAAAAAAAAAAAATTAATTACTTAAAATATCTCCATAAAACCCCCCAGATACGAGCTCTTAGCGGAAATTGCCAATATTTAATGAGCAGGGCAATCACGAGGTCCGTGATGTCAGAGACGCGTCGCTTGATCTAAAGCCTTACACTTAAAAGCATTAGTCCGTACCACTCATAAAGAATCTAAGACTTGCACAGCTTACTAAAACAATGAGTGTTCGTTCGCAAAACGTTTTGCCGTATCAATTGGAGCTGTTAGTAAATGAAGAAAGACACACATTTACTTACAACAGTGATACTGAAGAAAAAACGGATAGCGAGTCGGAGGGTGGAGAAACCGATGGTGCCAGACCAGACCGGTCGACCAATTTACAGCCCGGAGCCCGAAAGTAACCCGGAGACAAAACCAAAACTCGGATGCTAATGCCGAGATGTATACTGTTCATATTTAGCATAAAGATACACCTCGATATGATGTATTTAAATATGTAAACAATATAAATGTAGGACAAACATTTTTTTTTTTTTTTTTTTTTTTATAGAAAATAACGCATTTTTCATGTTCGGGCTGTACATAACGAAATATGTATGCACAGTGTAAACAACCGCTCTAATTTACAAGGCGCTTCACTTTCATTAACCTGACTTGTAAAACAACACAAATGACTTGAGAGTATAATCAACTTTTGAACTAAATAAATTTCAATTTGCATCAATAGAACGAAATGGGGTTATAGTATTTTTCTCTCTTTAAAACCCCCCAGCATATTATTAGGCCTATTGGTAGGGTGCGTTAGAGTAAAAACGACCACTCACGATACCCATGTGATAGTTTTCTTTTCTTTGGTACTACGTAATTGGTCAGTTTTTTAATTTTAGATGGGAAAGTCTACGTAATCAAAGGTTTTACAGCATTATTTACAGTAATGAAGCAGGGCGGCTGATAATGTCCATTAACATTGTACTATAGTCGCGACAGGTTAGGTCACAATACCCTGTGATCTTAAAAAACTGGCAAGTATTTTGTACGTATGTCTAGACAGTGGTAATCACTTACCTGGTCGATACCTTGCAACATACACCTTCCAATCAGGAATCACATGTGCAGGCCACGGAAAGAAAGGACCAATTAACTAAAACTACACTCCGATTCTCAAGTCAGCCCGTGGATGAAACATAATAGTTATTTCGACACCGACAGTAGTGGTTTATTTTGTATTGAACTTCGTTTTACTTTGGGGCTTCGGGCGATGAGGAACGTTTTTGTGACGTACTCCGCCCGAAGATTAAAATCATTATTTAAAATTATTTTAGTTTTTTTCAAAAAAACATATTTAAATACATCGTACTGAGATGTATCCTCATGCCAAATCCTATGTTTGTATATGCCATATTTAATTAATTATTGACGTTTCCTTCTTCGGACGGTGAATACAGATTTTGTTATGTAGGCTTAACATGAAAAATCTCTTCTTTAAAAAAAAATAAAAAAATAAAAAAATAAAAAAAAAATCGACATTTTTGTTTTAACATATATAAATACATCATGCTGAGGTGTATCTTTGTGCCAAATATGTACAATGTACACCTCGGCATTCGCAACCGAGTACTGTTTTTGTCTCTGGGTAACGTTCGGGCTCCGGGCTGTAAATACTAAAATAGGCTGACACCAAAGTACTATGCGGTGTTGGTGTCCAAACTTTTGTTTTGCGATAAAATACACGCGTCTTTCTTCGGATACAATCCTTTGGAAAACCGTAAAAAGACAATCCCGATCGTTTAAACTGTTTCTGTTTACACCCAAAGGCCGCGCAGTACGACACTGCTGGACTGGGAACTAGGAACTGGGAAACTCTATTAACGTGCCCCTATCCATGAAGGTTCAGGCACGCCCACTACGGATTTAGCCTCTGACTTCGCCAGTGACCAACTCTGGAGCGGGTCTGCTGGACTGAAAAGATCGTATGGCCCTTACTCCATATATAAACAGTTAACAACAATGGAAGAGTACATCGGCTCTGGCGTCACTTCCCTTTTTTTCCGAACGCTCACGAATATATATGCATAAATCGTACTTTGATACTGATTGGCGTAATTTCTTCATTTTAAGTTAACTACGCGTATTTTATTGTTATAAACTTATTTGTATATTATTTTTATATCATTTTGCTTTTAAAATGAGCTATAATATGGTCTCGTGACATGTTTCCTTTAAAACAATATATATTTGTATTTATTATAAATTATTTTTATTTCTCATGCATGTCAAAATTGAACATTTGGAAGACAAGGACAAATGCACAAAACACACATATTAAAATAGTAAAACATGGTCAGTGTCCTTTTATGTAAATATATATAAGGCAAATGTTATTTTTTAGAATGCTTATTATTATTATTATTAATATTATTATGCACGTAGTTCTTGAAATGATACTAAACAAGGGGAAGGGGACCCAACAATTTGTTAGGACAGGCGAGACGGAACCACTGTTTTAGCTTACAGGAGAGCAGACCACGTTTGTAAGGTAGGCGAGACGGAACCACTGTTTTAGCTTACAGGAGAGGAGACCACGTTTGTAAGGTAGGCGAGACGGAACCACTGTTTTAGCTTACAGGAGAGCAGACCACGTTTGTAAGGTAGGCGAGACGGAACCACTGTTTTAGCTTACAGGAGAGGAGACCACGTTTGTAAGGTAGGCGAGACGGAACCACTGTTTTAGCTTACAGGAGAGCAGACCACGTTTGTAAGGTAGGCGAGACGGAACCACTGTTTTAGCTTACAGGAGAGCAGACCACGTGTGTAAGGTAGGCGGGACGGAACCACTGTTTTAGCTTACAGGAGAGGAGACCACGTTTGTAAGGTAGGCGAGACGAAACCACTGTTTTAGCTTACAGGAGAGGAGACCACGTTTGTAAGGTAGGCGAGACGGAACCACTGTTTTAGCTTACAGGAGAGCAGACCACGTTTGTAAGGTAGGCGGGACGGAACCACTGTTTTAGCTTACAGGAGAGGAGACAACGTTTGTAAGGTAGGCGAGACGGAACCACTGTTTTAGCTTACAGGAGAGGAGACCACGTTTGTAAGGTAGGCGGGACGGAACCACTGTTTTAGCTTACAGGAGAGGAGACCACGTTTGTAAGGTGGGCGGGAGGGACCATAAGTTGCATAACCCACTGTGTTTTATTTTCTTTTTTCTTTCTTTCTTTCTTTCTTTTTTTTTTTTTTTTTTTTTTTTTGGGTGGGTGGGACTTTTGTGTGCTTAGTGTATGTATGTATAAACTAGTGTAACGTAGGCTATTATAGAGGCATATTTATTTTGTTTATTAAACATGTTTTACGAACTAACCACGGAACAACTAGACGCCCCACTGGGTTTGTTTCTTTGTGTTCTTACAGCACGAATCTATTTCTTCTTTTTTTGTATCATTTTGCTGTCATCCATTGATGGGAATCGTTTATTTGTCTGATCGTCAATCAAACTAGGGTCGTTTTGATCAGCCCCAAGTTTAGACAGCAAACGTTTCGCTAACGTTCGCAAACTATTTGATTGGGTCCAAGCGTGGTCATTTGATTTACTGTGAAGCACATAAACCAGTCTATCTGACGTTTATTTCCGCACGGTCTGGCTGAACACAGCCCAGCACATCCAAAAGATCGGCGTCGTGAGATATTCATAAAGGGTCTGCTACCTCTGCTAACTCAGTACCGTAGGTAGTTTCTTGTTTGTTTTTTTTCCTGCCGTTTCCCGGGCTGGATCATAAACTTCCTTATAATTCGTGTCCTCTACCGTACATTTCATCTCCAATATGCAGCCAACTATCGTCGCTTTACAGCATAACAGTATCGGTTTGGCTCATACTGTTGACCTGATCGACTTGGTCACATTGACAACGTCACAGCTGAATGTCGCACAAGAATATGTAAATAGGCTCTCGGGGGAATCCCGCAAATTTCCGACAGATACATTGTCGTTATACTTTGGTAAATGGATTTGATTAGCCAATCAAATTTCGTGTCATATGAAAAATGAATTAGAATTGCATATTGCATATATTTTCTCAGTAATATATATATATATATATATATATATAGACATACAAGCAGCTATATATTAAGTACACAAATATTGAGAGTCGAAATTCAGTTTGGGTAACACGACAAAAGATACGTTGGATATGCAGATACCGTCTAAAACAAAAGGGGAAACAAACAAGTTAAGAATCGTTATGTTACGTATGATGACACGGTGCTAATTGATGTGTTTTGTTTTAATGTCATAAACAATTCTATCCTGACATATTTCATGACAATGACGACGATGATGATTTATGTTTTACAGGGGTGATCTCAAGAACATAAAGATGTCTACCACAACTGTGCGACCGTTTACACTGAATCAAACAGCCAGCCTTATCGAGACTTCTACTGGTCTGGACAATTTTACTCGTGGATACCATCCTGGCTATCAATCAGAATTGCAACGCAATACTGTATCATCTGTAGAACGGTGGGCGGATATCGCATCATACAAATACACATCCTGGACCATAATGCTAATCATAACTGTGATAGGCGTCATCGGAAACACGCTTGTTTTCATCATGATGGGCGACACGAAATTACGTTACTTATCGTATTCAGTTTACTTGAAATCTTTGGCCGTTTCTGACAGCTGTTTGCTAATCGCATGGCTGTTCCGAGAAAGTGAAAAACTGTTTTTTGTAGGGCAACTCGCAGAAATGAACTTTTGTATACTGTCGTTTACCTTAAGGAATCTTTTAATGATGACATCGCCATGGCTGGTTGTTGGGCTTACGTTGGACAGATACATATGCGTCAGTTTTCCATTAAGTAGAAAACGACTTTGTACCCGGATCAAAGCTATTATCGTCTGCTCCACTATACTTGGCCTGTCTGTTGTATCAATTCTACCCTTTCCTTTTAAAACAAAACTGGTAAGAGGTCAGTGTTTTCCGGCAGAAGACATTAAGTATTATTATATTGCTATTCGATTGTTTTCCTCCATTCTGCCATGCCTCTTTATTCTGGTGTTGAATATACTTATAATTATTCAAATCCAACGAAGTCACAACTTCAGAAATACATTCATGAGGTCAACAACTGACTCAGCTAATCGTCAACACGACAGTTCAACGCGCCCTCTAGTTTTAGTTTCTATACTGGCCTTTGTCACACTAATACCAGTGGCATTGTCAGAGGCCGTTAGAGTTGCACTACTGATAACGGACAAAGACTTCGTAGGCCTCACATTAATTGCTAATATTGGGTCAATTTGTTTCCTAATCTACTTTTTGAATTTTGGACAGAACTTTTATATCCTGATTGGAAGTTCATCCAATTATCGAGAGATCATTCGAAAACGACTGAGTTGCTTTTCTTTGAAACGGAATCAAGAAGGTCGATTGAGTCAAGCTATGGCCGCAAATATTCCTGCCACCAATAGTGGTACTGGATCTGGTACTACCGGTTTATCACTGGCGTCTGCCACATCTGGAGAAAGGAGTTCCGGAATAGATGGTAGTACATCTGATGTAATGAGTTGAATGCGTTGAATAAGCTATCCGGTATAATAATTTGATTTTAGCGAGCCCATCTGGTAAAAGGATCACACTACTGTTAGAAGGAATCTGAGTTCCATATTCTCAGCTAGTTCATCTCATGTTTTGACATATGTATTGTAAGCTAGTCCATCTGGTGTTTTGACGTATATATTGTAATCTAGTCCATCTGGTGTTTTGACATCTGAATTGTCAGCTAGTTCATCTGATGTTTTGACATATGTATCCGTAGCTTGCTTATCTGGTATTTTTATATCTGTATTGTCAGTTATTCCATCTGGTGTTCTGACATCTGCATTGTCAGCTAGTCCATCTGGTGTGTTGATATCTATATTGTCAGGTAGTCCGTGTGGTGTTGTGATATCTACATTGTCTGCTAGTCCATCTGGTGTGTTGATATCTATATTGTCAGCTAGTCCGTCTGTTGTTCTGATATCTGCATCGCCAGCTATTCCATCTGATGTGTTGACATCTCTACTGTATGCTAGTCCATCTGGTGTGTTGATATATGCATTGTAAGCTATTCCATCTGACGGTTTCACATCTGTATTTCCAGCTAGTCCATCTGACGTTTTGACATATGCATTGTCAGCTAGTCCGTCTGTTGCAAATCAGTTACAAATGTTGTGAGTGATTAGTGATTAAACAGTTGACATTGGAAAAGATATTTCCTTATTGTTCTTCAGATTTTGCTGTCACGGTGCATTGCCAATAAAGTTAAATTTGCTAAACTGGTTGGGACGAGAAACCTCCAATCAGTTGAATGTGCCCCCCACCCCCAACAAATACAACAACACTAGAAGGACGTTTAGGCAGAACCAAGTATGGCCTAATAATATGAAGTGGGGAATTCAAAAATGCTTCTTTTGCAAAAGAGAGACTGTACACGTTTAACATGCCCCTATACCACTAAGGTTTCGGTCATTTACAATGGAATAGAATACAATATATGTTTAACGACACCCAAGCCAAAAAAACACAACAAAAAAAAAACAACGAAAAAACGCATCAGCTATTGGGTGCCAACTATGGTAAGTGCAAACAGTAAATGATGAACCACATCAATATAGCAATTCAAAAGTAAACTTGAAATAGTGTAAAAAAAACTGTGTTAAAATACATATATCACAGATGCGAAATTAAAATTTAGAATAAAAGTTAGTCTCTCAAAGAAATTGTAATAAAACGTTCTCGGTGGAATCCAGCTGATGCCATGGCTGTTCATCAGATGAACAGTTCTAAAATACGCGAAACTTCCTTGACAAAAATGCGTAATACTGTCCTTGTTGACTTAATCCTACGTGACATTCAAAATTCAATAGCACCAAAATTGCCCCCTACAAACCCCTTTACCTTTCCTTGACCATCACCGAGGCAATGCTTGAGGTCACCTCAGCCCTATAGCTATTGTGTGTCTAACATACGCATGAGTTATACCCAAGGATAACGTTAAATTGTTTTAACAACAACATTGATTTAATTAACCATCGGCTATTGGATGCCAAACGTTTGGTAATTTTGACATATAATCGTCAGAGAAAACACGCTGCATGTTTCGATTAGCAGCAAAGGATCTTTTATGTGCACTTTCTCACAGACAAGACATCACATACCACGGCCTTTGATATACCAGTCGTGGTGATACCCAAAGTAACAGACGATTTTTTCTTTCTTTCTTTTTCGTTTGTTTATGTATAAACATATTATCGTATAACTCAGCTTTTGATTGATCTGTCGTCAAATACGTTGACATCCAATAGCCTATGATTATATAATTAATAAATCACTGTGCGCTACTGGTGTCGTTATACAAAGCAAACTTTAATTATCTAACACATCGCCTATAAAAGGACAGTCACGCCCGAGGATATCCTTTTCTCGAGATTTCATTCCTCGTGTGCAGCCACAAAGAAGACTGCCACTTCCAGACTAGTTTACTAAATCAAAAGTAGCACCGGAGAGATATGATTAAAATACCTACACCTGTGATGGTCTTAGGCATTCTCGAAAGATGAACATTGTAAGTCCCATCAGTGGCACCCGTCATGGGTTCTACCACCATAGCTGTCGTCTGTCACTGCCACCACATCTGTCGTCTGTCACTACCACCACAGGTGTCGTCTGTCTCTTCATGCAGATTGAGCCCCCACCCCCCACCCCACCCCCTATATATAGCACAAAATACACAGGCATGCAATGTTATCCCGTCCACCTATCAAGGACCTTTAAATTCTACTTTCAAAAACTACAACAGGTTTTGGGCCCTCTCTATTAAAAATCCTGGATCTGCGCTTGATAATAATAATACAAAAAAAGTATTGTATCATGTTGCTATTTAATATATAGAACTTTGTAATTAAAAAAGCAAAATTAGCGAAGTAAAATGTATTTCCTGCTATAAATCTACAAATCATTACACATATGTCATTTTTCACAGATAGTGATGCTGCGTGAGTAAATCAATTTGTGATAATACAAATTTACTGTTACCGAAGAAATATCTTTACATTCAATAACTGAAATAACCCATAGCTAGATACACATGGAAACAATCCACAAATCCACGTCAGTTATATAACCTCAGCAGGAACCACCTAACGGTGAACACAAAACCGCATGCAAACGTTCTATTAGGGAACTCGACAATGATCGATGTAAATAGGAAATAGTACATGACTGGCCGTTAGATACTATTTATCTCACAACGAGCGGTTTTTAAATGTATCTAACGAATTGTGAGATAAATGGTATCTAACGGACACGAATGGACTATTCTATTTCTTACATATCCTCAAAGACCAGGTTTAAAGCAAATTTAAAAAAAAATAATTATCGACTAAAGGATATTTACAACCCTTTGCACTTGTAGCTGACTTACGCATCACAGACACATGAATACCAGGTTAAATATACGTCACAGAGTAATCGATTTCTACCATGCTTTTTTTTATTGGACGTATGCCATTGGTGACCTGGGCATCACCTAGGAGCAGCCAGTCGTATGTACATGTGTAAACAACTATGTGCTATACAAAATAACGCATGGTGTTCTCACCAGTTGGTGTGTAAGAAAGGTATTTAATATCAAACAGGAATATTTTACTACCATTTGGTAGGCTAGCCTGGTTGCTTTAATTTAAGTGGAATACATTGGAATATAACAGAACAGAATAGATTTTTAACGACACCCCGGCATGAAACATACATCAGCTATTGGGTGTCAAACTATGGTAAATGTAAACAGTAAATAATGAACCACATCAATATAAAAATAAAACTGTTAAATTAAAACACAATGTAAACAACTATGTAAACATACAAATATCACAGACAGGTAATATTAACAATTCAAAAGTAAAATTAAAACACAACGTAAACAACTGTGTAAAAATACAAATATCACAGATATGTCAAATTAAAATTTAGAATAAAAGTCAGTATCACGTAGAAATTGTAATATAAGTTCTGGATGGAATCGAAAGGATTCCATCACATTGTTTGACCAAAAATATATTTTTTAGTTTCTTTCAGATGAGTACACTCTACCAAAATATGGCGCACCGTCATAATACATCGACAGTGGTCACACTGAGGCGGATGATCTTTTTCAAGATAAATGGATGGGTCGAGTAGGTATGATCGATGCGAGCACGACACAAGACTATTTCACCCTTCTTGCACTGCTTGTAGGATGACTGCCACTCCCCCAATACTGGCTTGACATCATGAATTAACAGCAACTGACAGGAAGGCAGGCACTCTCCCAATACTGGCTTGACAGCATTATCAGAATCTGATAGGAAGACGGCCGCTCTACCAATACTGGCTTGATAGCATGAATTATCAGAATCTGATAGGAAGACTGCCCTCTACCAATACTGGCTTGACAGCATGAATTATCTGAATCTGATAGAAAGACTGCCACTATACCATACTGGCTTGACAGCATGAAATTATCTGAATCTGATAGGAAGACTGCCACTATACCATACTGGCTTGACAGCATGAATTATCTGAATCTGATAGGAAGACTGCCACTATACCATACTGGCTTGACAGCATGAATTATCTGAATCTGATAGGAATACTGCCACTATACCACACTGGCTTGACAGCATGAATTATCTGAATCTGATAGGAAGACTGCCACTATACAAGACTGGCTTGACAGCATGAATTATCTGAATCTGATAGGAATACTGCCACTATACCATACTGGCTTGACAGCATGAATTATCTGAATCTGATAGGAAGACTGCCACTATACCATGCTGGCTTGACAGCATGAATTATCTGAATCTGATAGGAATACTGCCACTATACAATGCTGGCTTGACAGCATGAATTATCTGAATCTGATAGGAAGACTGCCACTATACCATACTGGCTTGACAGCATGAATTATCTGAATCTGATAGGAATACTGCCACTATACAATGCTGGCTTGACAGCATGAATTATCTGAATCTGATAGGAAGACTGCCTCTATACCATGCTGGCTTGACAGCATGAATTATCTGAATCTGATAGGAAGACTGCCTCTATACCATGCTGGCTTGACAGCATGAATTATCTGAATCTGATAGGAAGACTGCCTCTATACCATGCTGGCTTGACAGCATGAATTATCTGAATCTGATAGGAATACTGCCACTATACCATGCTGGCTTGACAGCATGAATTATCTGAATCTGATAGGAATACTGCCTCTATACCATGCTGGCTTGACAGCATGAATTATCTGAATCTGATAGGAAGACTGCCACTATACCATGCTGGCTTGACAGCATGAATTATCTGAATCTGATAGGAAGACTGCCACTATACCATGCTGGCTTGACAGCATGAATTATCTGAATCTGATAGGAAGACTGCCTCTATACCATGCTGGCTTGACAGCATGAATTATCTGAATCTGATAGGAAGACTGCCTCTATACCATGCTGGCTTGACAGCATGAATTATCTGAATCTGATAGGAAGACTGCCACTATACCATACTGGCTTGACAGCATGATTATCTGAATCTGATAGGAAGACTGCCTCTATACCATGCTGGCTTGACAGCATGAATTATCTGAATCTGATAGGAAGACTGCCACTATACCATGCTGGCTTGACAGCATGAATTATCTGAATCTGATAAGAAGACTGCCACTATACCATGCTGGCTTGACAGCATGAATTATCTGAATCTGATAAGAAGACTGCCACTATACCATGCTGGCTTGACAGCATGAATTATCTGAATCTGATAGGAAGACTGCCTCTATACCATGCTGGCTTGACAGCATGAATTATCTGAATCTGATAGGAATACTGCCACTATACCATGCTGGCTTGACAGCATGAATTATCTGAATCTGATAGGAATACTGCCACTATACCATGCTGGCTTGACAGCATGAATTATCTGAATCTGATAGGAATACTGCCTCTATACAATGCTGGCTTGACAGCATGAATTGTCTGAATCTGATAGGAATACTGCCTCTATACCATGCTGGCTTGACAGCATGAATTATCTGAATCTGATAGGAAGACTGCCACTATACCATGCTGGCTTGACAGCATGAATTATCTGAATCTGATAGGAATACTGCCACTATACCATGCTGGCTTGACAGCATGAATTATCTGAATCTGATAGGAAGACTGCCACTATACCATGCTGGCTTGACAGCATGAATTATCTGAATCTGATAGGAAGACTGCCTCTATACCATGCTGGCTTGACAGCATGAATTATCTGAATCTGATAGGAAGACTGCCACTATACCATGCTGGCTTGACAGCATGAATTATCTGAATCTGATAGGAAGACTGCCTCTATACCATGCTGGCTTGACAGCATGAATTATCTGAATCTGATAGGAAGACTGCCACTATACCATGCTGGCTTGACAGCATGAATTATCTGAATCTGATAAGAAGACTGCCACTATACCATTCTGGCTTGACAGCATGAATTATCTGAATCTGATAAGAAGACTGCCACTATACCATGCTGGCTTGACAGCATGAATTATCTGAATCTGATAGGAAGACTGCCTCTATACCATGCTGGCTTGACAGCATGAATTATCTGAATCTGATAGGAATACTGCCACTATACCATGCTGGCTTGACAGCATGAATTATCTGAATCTGATAGGAATACTGCCACTATACCATGCTGGCTTGACAGCATGAATTATCTGAATCTGATAGGAATACTGCCTCTATACCATGCTGGCTTGACAGCATGAATTATCTGAATCTGATAGGAATACTGCCACTATACAATGCTGGCTTGACAGCATGAATTATCTGAATCTGATAGGAATACTGCCTCTATACCATGCTGGCTTGACAGCATGAATTATCTGAATCTGATAGGAATACTGCCACTATACCATGCTGGCTTGACAGCATGAATTATCTGAATCTGATAGGAATACTGCCTCTATACCATGCTGGCTTGACAGCATGAATTATCTGAATCTGATAGGAATACTGCCACTATACCATGCTGGCTTGACAGCATGAATTATCTGAATCTGATAGGAATACTGCCTCTATACCATGCTGGCTTGACAGCATGAATTATCTGAATCTGATAGGAATACTGCCACTATACCATGCTGGCTTGACAGCATGAATTATCTTAATCTGATAGGAATACTGCCTCTATACCATGCTGGCTTGACAGCATGAATTATCTGAATCTGATAGGAATACTGCCTCTATACCATGCTGGCTTGACAGCATGAATTATCTGAATCTGATAGGAATACTGCCACTATACCATGCTGGCTTGACAGCATGAATTATCTTAATCTGATAGGAATACTGCCTCTATACCATGCTGGCTTGACAGCATGAATTATCTGAATCTGATAGGAATACTGCCTCTATACCATGCTGGCTTGACAGCATGAATTATTAGAATCCGATGCCGAGTTCTAATAGCTCTAATGACCAATTGTATGTTGCTAAATTACGACCGCATAACGGTGAACACAAAACCGCATGCAACGATAAAGAAAGGACAATAAAACGGAAATACTTTTATTATCCAATGTGGGGGTCTGGACGGAGCCCAGTGGTAAAGCGCTCGCTTGATGCGCGGTCGGTTTTGGATTGATGCGCGGTCGGTTTTGGATCGATCCCCGTCGGTGGGCCCAGTGGGTTATTTTTCGCTCCAATCCAGTGCACCACGACTGGCATATCAAAGGTCGCGGTATGTGCTATCCTGTCTGTGGAATTGTGCATATAAAAGATCCCCTGCTATTAATGGAAAAAGAATATATTATATGTAACAATTACAAAATGTTTGACATCCAATAGCTGATGATTAATAAATCATTGCGCTCTAGTGGTGTCTTTAAACAAACAAACAAACAAATAAATAATTATTGAATGTGATGTTCGACAAGGGGACCAGGCAACAGATGATTAGCGAATGATGGGAGGTACTGTTGTCGTTCATAGTTATAGAATACCTAAACACTTGATGAGTATTTTGGATTTTTCATTTCAAGAAATCGATACAGACTTAGCGGATGAGACCGAATATGTTTTCTCCAACACACCTCAATGATTAAATTTCCTAAACGTCTTGAATTCATTATGAATGGGAATACCACACTTTTATTTGTACAGTTTACTTGAATATTTGAGAACGTTTGGCCAAAATGTTTGCTAGATTGTAGTTTTTCGCGTATTAAAAGCTAATGCTAGAATATAGCATTGCGTATTCAGTTGCCTTGTTAGAACTAGTGCTAATTATCACGAACGTATTTTAAGTAATAACTTGACATGTTTTTATAAAAGTTCTACAAGTTAGTACAACACGAGAAATAGTACACTGCGTATCCAGTTACCTTGTTAGAACTAGTGCTAATTATCACGAACTTATTTTAAGTAATAACTTGACATGCTGTTATACAGGTTCTACAAGTTAGTACAACACGAGAACTAGTTTTGTTCTGCTGCGGGTGTTCAATTTTCTTTTCCTGATACGATACACGTTTAAAACACCAAGATAATAAGGCGCTATGAGTCGTCTCCCACCCGGAATCCTTGTTGACACTCTTAATATCCAAACAGCTAACAAAAACAAAACAACAGTAATACCGTGCATAGTTATTTGTTAACAAACAAAAAATCCAATATATACTGACCGTTACTATTGAATGGTCACTCATATTGTTAGTACTACACATGTTAACGATGCCCGTTCAACACACTACATATGAAAGAAGGAATGCATGGCCTTCGTGAATTAGGCCCAGAGTGAGATTTCTTAAGTAGCATTTGGATTTCAATAGAAGTAATGGTAAGCTGACCCCTTTATGAAATCATATAATGACAACACAATAAGAATAAGAAATAAGGAAACGCATGGTAAACGAAACCAAATGTAAGTCACCGCTAGAGTAGTTATGCATATATAAAATACAGAGACGTAATGTGGCATTACATGTCAACACGGAGGCGGGACATAGTCCAGTGGTGAAGTGTTTGCTTGATATGCAGTCGATCTGAGATCGATCACTGTCGGTGGGCTCATTAGGCTATTTCTAATTTCCAGCCAGTGCACCACAACTGGTATTACAAAAGCTGTGGTGTGTGCTATTCTGCCTGTGAGATGCTGCATATAGAAGATCCATTGTTACTAATGGAACAATGTAGCGGGTTCCATCTCTAAGACTATAGTCAAAATTACCGAATGTTTGGCATCCCATAGCCGACATATGAATAAATAAATGTGCTCTAGTGATGAGAGAGAGAGAGAGAGAGAGAGAGAGAGAGAGAGAGAGAGAGAGAGAGAGAGAGAGAGAGAGAGAGAGAGAGAGAGAGAGAGAGAGGGGGGGGGAGGGAGGGAGGGAGAGAGAGAGAGAGAGAGAGAGAGAGAGAGAGAGAGAGAGAGAGAGAGAGAGAGAGAGAGAGAGAGAGAGATTGAAATTGGTCTAGATTGGTAGCAAGGTAGTTTATAGAAAATCCTATGGACAGTGGCAAACGAACACTGGTGAATTGATGAAATAACACTTTACCCATCACATCAGGTGGACTAGATGAAACGGCTGGAACTCGTGACACCATGTAAATGCATTGACTGACTATACAAAGTACAAACAAACTGTAAAGCTATGTTCACATATACACGGACACGGATACGATCACGTGGCATCAGTATATGGAACGCGATCCCATAACACGACGTATTGCTTACATACGAACGTTTATAAATGCAACAGATGTACGGCTTACTTACTTACTTAATCACTCACTCACTCGCAGCGGGTTGGTGCAGGTGCGTGACCTTGGTAGGAGACAATGGCCTTGGTGTAGACAATGGGCTTGGTGCAAGTGCGTGACCTTGGTAGGAGACAATGGCCTTGGTGTAGACAATGGGCTTGGTGCAAGTGTGTGACCTTGGTAGGAGACAATGGCCTTGGTGTAGACAATTGCCACGGTGTACGTGTGCGACCTTGGTGGATAACAGTAGCCTTGGAAAGGTATGCGATCATGGTAAGAGACAATGGCCTTGGTGCAGGTGTGCGATCATGGTGTATTCAATTCAATTCAATGTATTGCATATTACTAAACAAACTGGTGTCAGCAAACAAATAATAGCAAAGAAACATACAGCACCATTAACAACAACAACAATTAATAATAACAATATTAATGTACAGGTCAGGTGTAAGTCTGACGTTGGTGTTGGTTTTGGCTTCATTGTATAACGTCTATTGTGTTTGGTTTTTGGGGTTTTTTTTATTCAAAGTGGACATACGCGTGGATGTTTTTTTCATATGTTGATTCATTAACCATCGGTTATTGAATCACATTAAGTTTGGTTGTTTTTGACACATGGTCGTAGAGAAAAATGCTATACTTTGTCAAATTGCAGTAATGAATATTTTATATCCACTTCCCTCAGACAACACACCACAAAATTGTTTTGACAATAACAATGAAATACAATCTGTGTGTGCAATTTACAAATCAATCGGCTCGGAAATAAACAACTTGTATTAAATTAGATAGTATGAACAAAATGTGATCCCTGTGGGCCGGACTATAGTTCCATGACTGGATATTGGATATCCTTGTGGACATTGAGATGGATCTTTGTTGACGCAATGCTTAGCTGAAGAACAGATGTTCACGTCAGTATTGCAGCGGGTTGTAAATCTAAATGACAAAACCGTAAAGCATAGAGAGAGCAGTAACTCTGTTAAATACAGAGCTGATTTGGACATTTCCAGATATCCAGTTTTCAAAATTTTAGAGGGGGAGCATGCCCCCCTCAACCCTCTAGACACTTTACTTTGCGCCCTCGATCTCCTTCAGCCCATCCACCCACAAATGTCGACTTGTTTCCGCCGTGCCTGCACACATGTAATTAAATTTAGATATACAATGGAACAATCAGTCAACCAACAACAAAACAGCCACTACTTAATTAAACATAAATAAATATGTATTGTATTTTCCACTTTTTAATAGAGTGTCTAATTAATTATTACCTCTTCGGGCTGACGTTGTTCCCAACAGGTCATTCATGTATCATTAGCTATTTTATGTATAATTGCTTACTCTGAGTGACAAGGGGATCGAAGATGTGCAATATTAAAACATGCATATTATACTGTCATGAAAAATAATACATGGGTGGCCGTTAGATACCATTTATCTCACAACGAGTTGTTTTAAAATGTATCTAACGAAAGGAAAAGAGTTGGATGCGTTTTTAAGCAACGAGTTGTGAGATAAATGGTATCTAACGGACACGAATGTATTATTCTATTTCTTACATATCCCCAAAAACAACAACACCAGGTCTTAAGCAAATTTTAACATATTTTTCGACACAATTTATTTACAGCCATTGCACTTGTAGCTGACTTACGCGTCACAGACACTTGATTGCCAGGTTAACTATACGTCACAGTGTAATATATTTCCACCGTGCTAGTTTTGTATTGGACGTATGATATTGGTGATCTTGTCATCACCTAGAAGTAGCCATTTGTATGTCCTGAAATTGTTAACATACGTACGTGTGTAAACAACTATGTGTTATCATATGTGTTATCATATCAAATATTGCAGATATGTGCAATATTGGAGGGAATTGTGCCTTTGATGATACAAACATGAGCTTTCATACACTGTTAGAAAGATGTTTAGCTATAGGGCCATCGCCCGCAGACCACCTAAGATCTTGATACAGGTGGCTAATCCTACATTTTGAAGGATGAGGAATGCAGTTGTACTATTTACAACATGCTAGCAACTACCCAACTACATATATCTAGTATTCATGGAACTAAATAATAGTAAAATCATTAAAATATTTAATATTGGCAGAGCTATACATGCTTTCGAACAGTGACATGTGAGTACAATGCAGTTCCCAATGTTTTCTTTATAATAGTTGGTATTTATTTATATGTGTACATAGTTTACGAGATCATGCTGTATCTTGCAAATTAATACTGCATGTCCCAATGTGGTTTGACATGTTAGTGGTGAGCAAGTAAAGCCTTCCATGGTAGTATTACAGGTCAGCAGTGAGATGCAACGTTAGCTCTGAAAACACAGTCCACCACAGTGGCAAAGGGCAGTACACTGAAGTTCTTGTTTGACACATTTGCATTGTCCTCTTCACCCCTTTTTGCAACCACTGCGGAGGAGTTTGCGACAGGCCAGAGTCGCTTCTGGTAGTGTGCCCCAGTGGAATTCTCATCAACCTGTGTCCTTCGTCTTCCAACCCCATTCACCTGGGCATGGGAGTTCAGGAGCTGCAATTATCATCTGTCCCCAGCAGTGTTCAACTTGGTAGGCAGCTCTCTTTGTGTGCTGAATCAGTTCTGCTTGTGTTGGGGGGAGTTCATCAATTGTTCTACATTACTGGGTTAACAGCTGCTTGCGTGCCTGACTGACTGATTGCTGGCTGCTAGTGCGGTCATAAAGCAATACCACGACTCGCTCCAGAGGCTCCATCCAGTCGTATATGGCGTCAGGGGTGGCAGCCAAGGCACCGAAGGCTCCAGTGACATCATCAAAGGTCGTCCATGTGTTCCACGCCGTCGTCTTGCCCCTGTGCCAAAAGATAACACCGTGGCTCCAGCATGTTTTTGTCAGTGTCAAGGTCTGTCCCACTAGTAGCCAGGAAGGAGAACAGCTCAGCCTTGTTGTCGTCGATGCGCAGAAACTCCGGCCAGGTTCCAGAAATGGCACTGAATGGCTCAACGTGTCTACTAACTTCCTTCCTTCTCTTGCTGCATGTTTCGGCCTTCAGACTATCAGGGAGATATCCATCCCACACAACGTTACACTCTGCGGACATGCTGCAGCTGAGACAGGATGTATGGTGAGAACACTTGCTGTGAGTAATTGGAAAATGTCTTAGCAGCAGCAGGTCGTAGAATGTTCAGAAGAGTAGTCCCATCAAAGATGATGACCTGTACAGTGGGGTTGGATGCATTCTCTTGTGAAAAAAAACAGGTCCTCCAAACAACCAACCAAGTCTGACTTGGTACCAGTTCTCAGCTTGCCCATGTGCGACAATGCTAGTGGACACGTCTGTTTTGTATGCTTAAAGAACTCATCCAGATTTCCATCACGTATCTGCGATGCAATGTACAGCCTAGAGAACAGTGAACAGTCATTCTTCAGGGATGAGAGCTGTTGTTGGGACCTGGACTTCTCTCGGACTGGAGGCCCGCTGAATAGAGTGAGGTCGTTCCTCTTGATGGGATCATTGATGGGTTTTGTGAGGTTGACCAGGCGCTCGCTGACATACGTGCTATACTGGTCCTGTTCAAGTTTCTTAATCTGGTTCATAGTGTCGATGACTGCTGCATCTGTAAGGTCTCTGGTACCCAATATGAGAAGATCTACACTGCTGTTTTCACAGAATGGATTGCCCATGTCTTCTATTGCACAGGTCAATGCTTTAACATCTCGTGCAAATGCCATCTGTGCATGTTTGGTCTGCTCATGGTGCCGGGTGTCTGTGCCCTTTGTCTTCTCAGTGGAGGCCTCAAACTCTCCAATCTTGGGACCAGACACCGATCCAGCGTCGCAAAGCTGCAGTGTTCTATGTTAGTCCCACAGAACCACCGTCACCTTTCATAGACACATTGTTCTGCTCATGAGTCTGGTCGATGGCAATAACAGAGAGGCTTTTTGTCGTCTTCTTCGCAGCAAAGTTTCCTTTCAGAAACTGGCTGTGGACACTAGGATGAGTATCTTTCAACGCAATCATGTCACGCAAGTGGACTGGTAGCCATCTGGCATAGTGAGTGTGCCCCATGGCGAAGAACCAAGGCACAATATTGGTCAGGGCATCTATATAGAGCAGGACGTCGACCTCTCTTATTGATCGCGCGTAGACTATCACCTTTATCTCCAGATCCAGGATGATGAACCAGAAGTGAAACTGGGGACATGACACAGCTCTTTCATTGCACCAGTCTTCCAGGGACATAAGATCGTCTCCGTCGTCCAGGTTATTGTTGTACTCAGTGTAGGCCTTCTGCAGGAGAAGATATAGGCTGCTGGCTGTGACAAGATGAACTCTTCGGGTGCGTGTCACATGGGAGGCTTTCAGAAGGGAATCTGCTATCCCAGGAGTAGCAACTCCAGTTTGTACAAGCGCTCCTGTCCACCCACTCCCCTCCAGGAGTTCGCCAATTGTATTGAGTGTCACCATCTTGATGTGAAGTCCCAAAAGCTATACTAACAACATAGATTATCATTGTAACATCATGCTGGTGTTCTGTGTAATATATATGCAACAAAGTAGATGTATACATATAAACATATGACGTATGTACGTAACTGATGGGCCGGTTTTGTAATTCTGGAAATTGTGTATAACTCATAGCTCATTTAGTTCCCTCAATACTAGATATATGTAGTTAGGTCGTTGCTAGCGTATTACAAATAGTACCACTGCATTCCTCATCCTTAAAATGTAGGATTAACCACCGGAATCAAGATCCTAGGTGGTCTAGAACCTGAGCTACTGGTAAAATAACAACCGGTGGTGGCCATTTTGTGAAATGGCCGCCATTATGGCCATTGGATAAGTCTGCGATTGCCCTATAGCTAAAAATCTTTCTTAGAGCATGCTCTAGCAGTGTGCCAGTGCTCATGCGTGTATCATCAAAGGCACAATTCATTCACATATCTGCCGGTATATTATTTTAAAACATGTTTCTTAACTTCAGTATGACTACTGTCATCCATACATCTTCAATACAACAGAAATATTTCGAAACTGTGTATACAATCTGCTTTCAAAAGGAGTCAAAATGGATTTTTAAATAAATTTACTTTGTAGTAATGAATAAAATGTTTGAATACGTCGGTTATATTTTATTTATATATCTAAAATTTGGTTGTGCTAATTTGGGATGGATTGTTTTTGCCAAACAATAATTTATATTTTATGTGTATACCTAGAAAGACGAAGAATATGGTTAAACTTACTCGGACTAACACGTCCGCCTGAACCAAAAGTACGTGATATTGTTTAACACAGTCACAGCTTCCGGAAAAATCTAAAAACTATACAGTTCCGTTCATTGTTAAATCCTAAGATTACTACCCATCTGACACCATCAGACAACCAAAGAGACCAAGTGAAAATTGATTTATTTCTAATTACAGCAATATATAAAACAATCAAAGAAAACAGTATGAAATTAATATACGATAGCAGATACCACGGCCTTTGATGTACCAGTCGTTAATAAATCAATGTGCTCTAGCCGTGTCGCTGAACAAAATAAATTTTAACTTTTACAAACATACATATTATACTAGTAAACATATATACATACATGACATGTACTAGTTTATTTTAAAGTAGAGATATTCCTTTTAAAAGACACGGCGACATATAGCCATACGCCGTTTGAATATCGAGTACTGGCTGAGAGAGAGAGAGAGAGAGAGAGAGAGAGAGAGAGAGAGAGAGAGAGAGAGAGAGAGAGAGAGAGAGAGAGAGAGAGAGAGAGAGAGAGAGAGAGAGAGAGAGAGAGAGAGAGAGAGAGAATGAGAGAGAGGGATGGGGGCAGATACAGAGAGAAAGACAAGACAAGAAGAAATGATGAAGGGAGATATCACACAAATATACCAGTGATCAAAATATTTGTTTGTGAAAGAAGAACCGGGATATCATCATGCGGGTTGGGTAGTGGGAAACACGTTGACAGTCATACTATATATATTTATATTTATACTAGTATATGTCTATCTCTATATCTATTTTTCTGTCTACCGGCCTATCTATCTGTCTATCTGTCTATCTATGTATCACAGTATTGTCCGTTTGTGTGTCCTTGTTACACATGCATGTCAGCTACGGACGGTATGATAAGATGCTTTGTATTTTTAATTTTAATTACTTATAGTCATTGTTCACTCAAGGTTGCTAAATACATTTTCTCTGGTCCACATTGTACATCTATTGTAAACACGATAAAATACCATTATAGTGGAATACAAATATACGGAAAGGTAAAAATAATGATGACATACCTGTCGATTAAATGGGTACAGCCCAACTGACTTTACCGGATTGGTACTCTTGTTGACCAATGGACGGCTGCCTGATTTTAACGAACACGCCTTAACCATGATTAACTTCTTAATCTGTCAATCATTATTTCTTCTTCTACGCATGTCAGTATTTTTCTCATGAAACAGATTGTTTCGTTTTTCAATAAAGGAAGAAATTAATCAACTACAAATTAATTGCATTAATTGCAGAAATGAAAAGGTAGACGCACATGACGCACCTAACTTGAAAAAGAGGGCGGATACAGTGGAAAGTAAAAAAAAAAAAGACAACAAAAAAATAGGCACATGTAAATTATACCAAACAAAGCGTGACACAGCTCATTATCTGTGACGACGTAGGTCAGTGGTAAAGCGCTCGCTTGATGCGTGGTCGGTCTGAGATCCATTCCCGTTTGCGGCCTATTGGGCTATTTCTCGTTCCAGCCAGTGCACCACGATTGATATATCAAAGGCCGTGGTATGTACTACCTTGTCTTTGGGATGGTGCATATAAACGATATCTTGCTGCTAATCGAAAAAGAGTAGCCTATGAGGTGGCGACAGCAAGTTTCGTCTCTCAATATATGTGTGGTCCTTTACCATATGTCTGACGCCATATAACCGTAAATAAAATGATAACCCTTGACAGCGAAATCACGTGACTTTTAACATTGCGACTGCGTTTCTATTTGCATCACTGAACGCAGCTTTAACATGGTAATGCAAGGGTGCACCTTTAATTAACGTGAGTCACGTCACACGAAAACGATTGTCGCAGACTGCATGGGAATAATCTCACTTTATTGTGACAACGTCGTACGTAGATTGTAAGTGGCTTAACAACGTAGGTCAAAACAACATCTTAAAGGGGCTGTTTTCAACGTGTAGCCATGCAGAAAAAAAACAATTCTTTGTTAAACGAGACATCTAGAATACATTGATTTATTAATCATTGGCTAATTTGGTAATTTTGACATATATTATTAGATATGAAACCCGCTCATTTTTGTTCAATTAGTAGCAAAGAATCTTGTATATGCACCATCCCGCAGACAGGATAACACATACCACAACATTTGATATACCAGTCGTGGAGCATTGGCTGGAACGAGCAATAGCCGAAAGGGACCACCGACGGGGATCGATCCCAGACTGACCGCGCATCAAGCGAGCGCTTTGCCAGTGAACTACATTCCGCCACTCTATTGATACATTGTATATTAGGGAAGAACAGGTTTGTTTGTTTTGTTTAACGACACCACTAGAGCACATTGAACAATTAATCATCTGCTATTGGATGTGAATCATTTGGTAATTCTGACACGTACTCGGGATACGTCTGATCATACTTCTCCTGAAAATGTAGTTTTAAAGAATGGCTTGGAGCACAAGGGGGGTTGACCACAACATCCCCTCCCATAGTACACACGAGGAGGGTGGGTGTAATTGTGTATATTATGTGTGATGTATATACGGTAAGACAATAGTAATTGATTAGTGTGGAACTGATTGGATCTAGCAAAGCATCTAGCACAACATACTAGCACATACCACGGCTTTTAATGTACCAGTCGTGGTGCACTGGCTGCAGCGAGAAATAGCCCAATGGGTCCACTGATGGAAACGACCCCAAACCGACCGCGCATCAGGCGAGCGTTTACCACTGTGCTACGCCTCGCCCCCTAAGCGAACAAAGGAAAATGTTTCGCCCGTTCGCTCCTTGTCTGTTATTTAGTTTGTACGATTACATGAATACAGTTGTGATTAAAAAAAAAAAACCCAAAAAACCCCACCTAACCAGAAATGCCTAAACCTTCCTGCGATCGGTTAACATGTAGCGTAATAAAACATTTTCCTAGTGATTTTTACTGTTGTTGTTGGGGGGGGGGGGGGGGGGGGGTTGGGGTGTGTGTGTGTGTGTGTGATCTTTTGTTGTTGTAGTTGTTTATGTTGCGTTGTGCGCTTAATGTTGAAATGACGCGATGAGGCTGCAACCACTCTAATTGATCATTAGGAGAGGAAAGGAAAATATTTTGTTTAACGATGCATTCAACACATTTTATTTACGATCATATGGCGTTGGACATATGGTTAAGGACCACATAGATACTCAGGAAGGAAACTCGCCGTCGTCACTTCATGGGCTACTCTTTTCGATTGGCAGAAAGGGATCTTTTATATGCACCATCCCATAGACAGGACAAAACATACCACGTCCTTTGATATACCAGTCGTGGTGCACTGGCTGGAACGAGATTGATAAATAGATCATAATAGAAAAGAATGCAATCCAGAGGTGCGTTGCTTGAGAAATAATAGCTGTTAGCGCTCAGCAGTGCTGCCTAGCAATCTGTACAACACTGTCTGCAGCCGGAGTTATTGCGGAAGAAGTTAGAAGTTATGTAGTGGTAAGCATCGCTGTACAACGCGTCCCACCCCCACCCCATCATCACTTCACCCACCCTACCACCACCACCACCACCACAAAAACCCACACACAAAAAACACACTCAACCCCAAACCCGAAACAACAACAACTAAAAACGTTGTTAAAATTAAGGAACTTCTCCACAGTACAAAAAAACTAAATCAGCATTAAGTATGTTTTTTTTACGTTTTGTAAACCCTAGCGAAATCCATTTTTTCCGGAAGGAACCGAAAACAGTCGACTTCTAAATCGGAATCGATACGAACGTTGTCGGAATATAACGGGGTTTTTTTGTTATCGGTAATGTCCGATATTATTAAAGCGACTGATATGGAGGGATTGTGTTTGAAACAAACCGGACAAATTGGCTTATGTAACTAAGTGAGAATGTTCTGTTTATTGTTATCGGTACTTAAATTCGTGTCACACGTGCAGTACATAATATTATGTACTGAACAAGAACTACACCACTCATACAAAAACAAAACGAAAAAAAGAGAAAACAAAGTAGAAAAATATGACTGTTAATTTAGTTCTCTTTAATATATTTAAAACAATTCAGATTTAAATAATTTAGTTTGTCTGTGCAAATTGCCTGTCTTTTGTGAATAGTTTAGGTTAATTTTGACAGCCTATTCACCGAGCTAATTTTATTTTGAAACAATACATGTATTAAAATCGTGTCTATGTTCTTGTTTAGTATATTAGTAGATAGTTACTGGTCGAAGATATGCCCACTAAGCATAATTGTATGTAAAACATTATATTTGGTTACTGATATGAAGGATATATGTTATTTAATGACATTTGTTTATTTCGTTTGTGATAATGAGTTTACACGTTCGTAAACAGACTAAACACTGCAAAAACATATTTCCTTTTGGCGGTGTCTATACTATTTATCAATATCTATGTTAAATACTGAAATCAAAAATTAAAAAAAACAAAATCGAAGAGGAGAATTTGTTTTAGCAAAAACAGCATTATCACATTAAAGGTGCATTATGTTAAAACAAAATGTAATCGCTGTATAGTGCTTAATAGCCTTTGTATAATGTAACAGGTTTCCACACAGGAGTATTTAAATTGCGGTTCGTATCAAGGTATGCCTTTACAACTTTGTAGCCAGGACCCTCCCCACCCCCCCCCCCCCACCAAAAAACAAAAAAACAAAACAATAAAAAACAAAAACAAAAAAACAAACAAACAAGAACACACACCCCCCCCCCCCCCCCCCAAAAAAAAAAAACACCTAAACAAAACCAACAAACAACAACAACACGGCAAGAACTATTGTGTCTAATTTATGTTACAAAACAATGTGTTGCGTTTCGTTTTGGTGGTGTCTATACTAAACAAAAATCGGACAGGTAAAAAGACATACAAAAACCTATAGCAATATTGCATTAAAGGTATATTCTGTTAAATTTAGGAATCGCTATATCTGTTGTCCTTGATAACCGTTGTATATTATAACAGGTTTCAATAATCAGGCATATTTAAACTGCGGCTTGTATCAAGGTATGCTTTTACGCACTTGTAGTCAACAAATAAAACACTGCCTAAGAACAACTTAGTTTTAATATGCCAGCAAACAGTGTGTTGCTTTTCTTTTTGGCGGTGTCTATACTAAAATAAAATCGAACAATTAAAAGACATAAAAAACATAGCAATATCGCATTAAAGGTATATTCTGCTGACTTTAGGAATCGCTATATCTGATGTGCTTGAAAACCGTTGTATAACATAACGGGTTTTAATAATGGGGCATATTTAAACTGCGGCTGGCATCAAGGTATGAACAGAGTGCAGTTGTAATAAAGACAACAGGTGTAACGGCGGGGTTTGATACATTGTCCGCTCCCAGCGAACAAGCCACCACCCACTATCGTCTTCCTAACCACAACAATGACTTATAATTTTAAAAAAAGCATGTTAATTTAGAACTTTGTAACATTACAAGTGATTAGATTGGTCTTATTAAAGGTTGGTTGCGTGCTGTACCCTTTATGTAATGACAATGCATGTGATGCACGATTATATATGTCATTTGGGACTGCATCATACGGTTGTATAAGACCACGATAATCCAAACAAATGATTATTAAAGACCCGAGTGAAAACTTATTACATACGTATTTAAAGCAGTGCGAATATGATAGATAATTACTTGGAAGAAAGACACACATACATACACAACAGCAAACAAAACGAACTAAACAAGAAGGAGCAAAATGATGATTAAATATGTTATTAAGTCTTTGGAGACTGTCGTCGAAGTAATTAATTAGTACATTGTAAAACATGAAATAATAAAACCAAGAAATGTTATATAACGTTTTAATTTTCTGGATTAAGTAATCAGAAAATTAAACTTAACGAGACTCAAGAACATTATTTTGTCAGCGCCTAGTTACTGGTGTCACGTTACCTACTTTTGTAGCCAAACACAGCGCTCGATCGCTCGGCAGACTAGTTTCTGCGCTTCTCGTCAAATCACGTGACCACATCGGGAAGCAGTCAGGTTGCTTGTGAGTCTTAGCGTCGCTTGCTGTCGTTGAACGTAGATAATGTAGGAATATATACATCATTCTCGCGTTCATTACTATGTGTGTTAACTAAGAACACGACAGTTGGCTTTAACCGGCCTCGTTGATGTCGTGGTTAAGCCATCGGACGTAAAGCTGATAATCGCAGCCCGATACCGGCTCCGACATACAGAGAGTTAGGCCACTACACCCTCTTCTCTCTCACTAGCCACTAACCCACTGTCCCGGGCAGGCAGCCCAGATAGCTGAGGTGTATGCCCAGAACATCGTGCTTGAACCTTAATTGGCTACTAGCACGAAACCAAGTTGAAATGAATGAATTGAAATGAAATGCCAGCAGTTCAGTCCAGCCCTGTGATTGGGAGGGTTTGATTTGTATAATGTTCAGGATGGATACTCTGTCTGGGTATATCTAAATACATGAAGCGTTTAATTGCGTCAACACGCTGACCTCTTCGTGTTTAGTAATCAACTGTTTTATTCGTTTTATTAGTATGCCTCGTGTACACAACAGGACACGAGAGAGAGAGAGAGAGCGCGCGAGAGAGAGAGAGAGAGAGAGAGAGAGAGAGAGAGAGAGAGAGAGAGAGAGAGAGAGAGAGAGAGAGAGAGAGAGAGAGAGAGAGAGAGAGAGAGAGAGAGAGAGATAGAGAGAGAGCAGATTATAACACTTAAATGAGGTTTGTTAGATTATACTAATTGTCAAATATAAAGTGTTTTCGACTATTTGAAAGAAAAAAACCCCCACCAAGAACAACAACAATAACAGCAGCAACAACAACGAACAACAGTAACATCAACAAACAACAACAACAAATCAATAAAGAAAATAAATTTAAAATAAATAAATAAACATAACACGACTCATATACAATGTCTCTGCCCCCCCCACCCTCCCCCATATGCGTGTTCTCCACTATATAAGTATCGCTACGCCAAGACGTCCCGCCAGTGCACCACAAAGGCCGTGGTATGTGCTATCCTGTCTTTGAGATTGTGCATATTAAGATCCCTTGCTGCTAATAGAAATGAGTAGCCCATGAAGTGGCGATAGCGGGTTTCCTCTCTCAATATCTCTGTGGTCCTTATCGATATGTCCAACGCCATATAACTGTAAATAAAATGTGTTAAGTGCATCGTTAAACAAAACATTTATTTCCTTCAGGCTTGTCGTATTTCCCTCGCCGTTTAAGGTGAGCTATCACTGACTGCCAAACACTCGCCTGAAACGAGTTCAAGGAGAGTAAATTTTAGTTCCTCCTTAGCACGTCAGTTCCCTCTAAAACGGGCACCCTTGGGACCAAGACAAATGTCCGGTTAAGTTCTGTCCTGGTTTTTAGAAGGGGACTCTGTAAAACGTCCGGTTTTGAGGGAATTTCGGTTTACAGAGGGTCCGGACTTGAGAGGTTTGATATATATAATATTGCAAAGGAATAAATATCAATACTCAATATGATTATATCTTAAATGGCTCCCCTTAAGCTAACTGTTTTTATCAGGAGGGCGGGGACGTAGCCCAGCGGTAACGCGTCCAGTCGGTCTAGGGTCGATCGCCGTCGGTGGGCCCATTAGGCTACTTCTCGTTCTAGCCAGTGAACCACAACAGGTATATCAAAGGCCGTGGTATGTGCTATCCTGCCTGGTATGGCGCATATAAAAGATTCCTTGCTACTAATGAGAAACCAAATAGCAGTTTTCTTCTCTAAGACTATATGTCAAAATTATCAAATGCTTGACATCCAGTAGCCATACCAGTGGGGGTGGGAATCCATTTAAAGTCGTGCGTCGATGAGGTGTGGGGGGGGGGAGGGGATGGAGGGGGGTATGTACTACGAAAGAGCATTAGGGCCACTCCGTACTAAGAAAAAGTAGTTTTATATTTCGAGATAGTATGTGGAGATCTCGAGATAATAAGTCGAGATCTGGACTTATTATCTCGAGATCTCGAGATATAAAACTATTTTTTCTTAGTAAGGATTGGCCCTAATGCATTTTCGTATACAATACACCTATGAAGTCTTTATGATAATAATTATTATTTCGAGATCTCCATTTATTATCTCGAGATCTCGACTTTACTATCTAAAGATTTCGACTTACTATCTCGAGATCTTGACTTATTATCTCGAGATCTCGACTTATTATCTCGAGAACTCGATATATAAAACTACTTTGTTTAGTACGGATTGGCCCTAATGCTCTTTTGTAGATTAGTTTGCAGACGTTTTCAAGTCGTATGAAATCAACGATTCCAAGGACACTGATAAGTCAACATTCGACATCTAGATATTGATTTTCGACATGTAGGTATAGACTCTCGACATTCGACATCTATATATAGACATTCGACATCTAAATGACAGCTCGTTCCAGCCAGTGCTCCACAACTGGTGTAACAAAGGCCGTGGTATGTACTATCCTGTCTGTGGGATGGAGCATATAAAATTCCTTGTTGTTAATCGAAAAGAGTAGCCCATGAAGTGGCGACAGCGGGTTTCCTCTCTCAATATCAGTATGGTCCTTAACCGTATGTCTGACGCCATATGACCGTAAATAAAATGTGTTGAGTGCGTCGTTAAATAAAATAGTTCTTCCTTCCTTCTAAAAGACAGAGATACAGTGAAAGAGAGAGAGAGAGAGAGAGAGAGAGAGAGAGAGAGAGAGAGAGAGAGAGAGAGAGAGAGAGAGAGAGACAGAGAGAGAGAGAGAGACAGACAGACAGAGAGACAGACATACAGGCAGAGAGAGAGACAGAGACAGAGAGAAAGAGACAGAACCAGACGGAGAGAGAGACAGAGATAGAGAGACAGAGATAGACAGGGGAGGGGGAGAGTGGTGACCTGAACTAAGTCAGAAAAACGATGGCTAATTTTCGTCTAGTGTAACCTTGCGAGGAACTCGTTGCGACGGTTTTAACTTGTTGGCCGTCCTTTAAGAAACAGCTTGATTTAATCTACATTTTGATTGTATAGTTAGTTATATTTGTATTGTGGTTTTTTGGTGGTGTTTTTTTGTCATTTACCACATTATGTGAAAATAACTTCCCACGATTATATTGTACATATTATACATAAACATTTATTGTATACCCATTAAATCTTACTATATAAATACAGCTCTGAATACAAGAATTGAATACAACTTTCCGTATTCAACTCAACTGCCGGAACTATACCGTATTCAACGCTACTATTTATAGCACATGGTTACCGGGAATGCCCTTCGCGATATGTAAACAAAGTTTGTGCTTGGTTTGTTTAAAATGTTATTTTGTGGAAAATTTGAACTGAAAACAGACGAAAACGGTGACAAATATTTACAATTTAATGAGCGCGATACCAAAACTTGAGACGAGAACACTACTAACCAACGAGCTTTTAATCCACGATAGTTAAGGTCGACGACAGTCACTTTTTGGACCCTTGTTTTGGCTTCGTTACATCGTATACAATTCTTATTCTTTTTCAATAAATAAAACATCTCCAACCGTAATTTTGTGATATGATATATTTGACAAAAGGTACGTTTTATTTCTTTCATCTTTCAAAACTTCAAATTAATATTTTGTCCAGAATTATGAGAAAAAAAAGTACGACCTGTAAACAGCGTTGTCTGCTTGTTATAGGAATTTGACAGGGGTCAAGGTTAGTAGAGTAGTTTTTATTTTAATGTGGCGCAGCATTGTAATAATACAGCTAATTTTGAATTTAAATGACGTCAGTATTCCATTGACGTCACTTTGCATCTCCTTACAATAACCATAAACTGGGTACATGACGTTTCCTTTTTGGAAAATATCCAATGTAAAATTGCTATTGAATTTTTTTGTTTTAACATTACTAATGCACCTGGATGTGTTTGAACAAAGTCTTGTGATTAAAAAAATTGCACCTTTTACGAAATATGGATTTCTAGTGAAATTACGGTAAGATATGCTATATTTATTGTGTACGAAGCCAAAACAAGGGTGCGAAAAGTGACTGTCGTCGACTTTAGCAACAATGCCGTCGCATGCACCGTCTCCTCACGTAGAAAACTTGAATGAACTGTCAACCGGATTATTCAGTGGAGCGATGATTTATGAAGGAACATTTAATATAAAGTTAAACTTTTCAGCAACGAATAATTCCATGAACGTCAATAAAAGAAAACACACCGATGACGACTCAGACACTGAGTGAATAATTCTTGACATTTTTCTTCGTTGATAAAACTGGCACGCTGAAGTTGTTCTGACGTATTACGAGCAAATTAAATATTATATTGTTCGTGAATTTTAGCTATTACATTGTCTTTAAAAGGCATTTCAAACAATATAATTAAAATTATAGGTAACTTTTCATTCGTTCTTTCTTATTTCTGTTTATTGTTTAAATAGAACTATATTCCTATGTGTAATAATTGGTGGTTCTTCGGTCCGCGTAGTAGCTGACCTAGTTGTGTAAATTTAGAAATCCCCGTCATTAGCTAGCAGTGTTACAATTTTTGAATTATTATTTGGAAAACAATTTCCAATTTAGGGTATGTAATAAATACAAAACTACATATATGTGTTTTCTGATTTCTGTATTCCACTCGTGTATTTCCTGCCGGAAACGCCTCTGCCTGCGGCATCGGGGTTTCCTGCAGGAAATACACGAGTGGAATACAGAAATCAGAAAACCACATATATGTAGTTTTGTCTATGTATTTATTATGTATGCTGATGAGTTGTAAATGTAAGGCAATAAATAAACGTGGAACGATTTTCCAATGAAACTAATATTTGTTTTTTTCTAGCAATTAAAATCATTTTGTTGTAACTTTCATTGGTAAATAGCTAAAGCTACAATCATTACATTTCAAAATACCAATAATAACTATATGTTGCGTGGAAGCCGACATGGTGATATGTTGAGAGTGTGCCTTTAACTAGAGACACTGGTGACAGTTCAATACGTGCGCTCATGAACCAGTGTCAATGTGTGTTCTGTTTTCCAGTTGGGTGAGTCGACATCCCTGGAGGAAGTTAAATCTCTGGACGCGGCTGGCTGGATTTCGAGGAAGCTGAGCGGAGCAGTAGCAAAGGACACAATAACCGTCCCAGATGGAGGATACGCCGTCATCAAATTCGTCGCCGATAATCCTGGTAACTATATATCAACACGTCGTAAACGTCGCGGTGCGAACCCCAATTACGCAGAAGAAAAGTATAGTTTAAAATGCCGGGTTCATATCCCAGTACTGCCTTCACGGTCATGATTAGGCCGTCGGTCTACATGCTGGTAGGTACTGGGTTCGGATCCCAGTCGAGGCATGGGATTTTTAATCCAGATACCGACTCCAAACCCTGAGTGAGTGCTCCGCAAGGCTCAATGGGTAGGTGTAAACCACTTGCATCGACCAGTGATCCATAACTGGTTCAACAAAGCCATGGTTTGTGCTATCCTGCCTGTGGGAAGCGCAAATAAAAGATCCCTTGCTGCTAATCGGAAAGAGTAGCCCATGTAGTGGCGACAGCGGGTTTCCTCTCAAAATGTGTGTGGTCCTTAACCATATGTCGGATGCCATATTACCGTAAATAAAATGTGTTGAGTGTGTCGTTAAATAAAACATTTCTTTCTTTCTTTCACGGCCATGATATTTGTTGCTGATAATCCAGGCAGCAAAATATTAACGGCGATGTTGCTAGGCATTTGATCCACTCGTTTGAAGCAGTCACTGTTTAAAACCACAATTTCTCTTACCATAATAACGTATAAGAATGATGTGTATACCAGCGCAACTTCTACTTAAAAAACCCATCTGCCGTCATTACCAAGATGAATAAAATTCTAACGACTAAACTTGCATGTTTAGAACATCAGTGTATGCTTATTTAATACGTTTCTGAGACTCGTATTGTTTCAGTCGCTCAAACGTTAATTTATTTCCGAATGCATGTATATGATTAATGGGAGGTAAAATTAGTTTGGGCTACTAGAAACATAACCCTTAAGGTGACAAGAAACTCGATGAT
>NC_054703.1:8173615-8220920 GCF_016097555.1 Gigantopelta aegis
GTTAATTTAAAATTTATATTGTTCAAGGGTTACAGAAAATGTGAGAATCCAGCCGAGTTCGAATACAAAGTTAATTTTTGTCAGTGTTTTGTCAACAATGTATAGTTACAAAAAACAAAATCGTGGTTCGAGGACTATAGTTTAGCATATTGATCATCAATATTAAAAGTTACACGTCAGCTTCCATTTGCATGATATTGCCGGTATTTAAAGTTAAACAACAGGACAATCAATTGCAATTGAGTAATACGGTTATAAGGTAATAATACAATAATGACCATAACAACCACACGGATAACACGTAAAACTAGAATTTTATATACATTAAAAATCAAATTAAACAAAACCCCAACAACATCATTTAAGACATTATATCCATTGTTAAAACGATTGCTACCAATAACAAGCCATGGATCACAGTTCAAAGAAATAACTCACCAAAGTGCTCAACAGCGCTATGATCACTTGCGTCTGCTGACGATTCTTTAAGACTGTCGCAGGATCTGAATTCACGATAGTCTTCCTTGTACTTTAAAGAAGCCAAACAACCAATCAGATTGTGTCTTAAATGTGATTGGCATGGGGGGTGAAAAACATGGTTGAAGCACCAATAACAGTTTACATTCATCGTGATGTTTCCGGAACTTGTATGTGTAAATGTTCGCTAGATTAATGATATCATTTTAGCTTGACGATACCAAAAAACACTCTGGTAATAATCCCCCCCCCCCCCCGCCTCTCTCTCTCTCTCTCTCTCTCTCTCTCTCTCTCTCTCTCTCTCTCTCTCTCTCTCTCTCTCTCTCTCTCTCTCTCTCTCTCTCTCTGTATGCATGTATGTATGCATGTATGTATGCATGTATGTATCTATATCTATCTATATATATATCTATATCTATCTATCTATATATATATATATATACGCACACACACACACACACACACACACACACACACACACACACATATATATATATATATAGATATATAGATATATAGATATAGATATAGATATAGATATATATAGATATATATATATATATACATATATATATATATTTATTTATTTATTTATTTATTTATTTATTTATTTATTTTTTATTTATATACATTATATAATTACATTAACGTATTATACACTTGGATACCATTGACAGGATTGCATGTCAAAGTTCATTTTCGGAACATACTCTCACGGAAATGGATTATATTATAAATTGCGCAATCATAATAGTATAGAATTACACCTCAACGCCTACTAGGTCCCCTAACAAACTACTCTCGGCATACTAAAAAATCCAAACTATATGTAGCTCCTTTTTTACTTTTTGACGGACCATTAAAAATGGCGCCTAACGTCCTTCACAGAAATGTGCACAATTTTTTGGGCTATAATCCCACCATAGCACCAAACCACTCTCCGCCTTTTACCGGCCCCGGTCGGACTGCTGGTGTTCCCTTGCACTTGCCAGTGCAGGCGATCCCCCTTCCAACCCACCCACCCTTTCCTGTCCTGGACGGAGGAGCCGAGGCCGGCACCTGTGCCCAGGACAGGCGTGCGCTACAACAGTTTGCCCTGAATGTGCACGTTAAACATTCTGACCTGACCAAACTAATGGAAACAGTATATGTTTATATGTCTATATGTCAAAATTACCAAATATTTGAAACCAATAATTAATAAATCAGTGTGCTCTAGTGATGTCCTTACACAAACCAACTTCATCTTTTATTCTTCAATTATGTTTTTAATATATTTATGGGAAACGTGTTTTTGTGGCAGCAACCTTTAGTCCGGTATAAAAAACACGATCTTCAGAGAGAGAGAGAGAGAGAGAGAGAGAGAGAGAGAGAGAGAGAGAGAGAGAGAGAGAGAGAGAGAGAGAGAGAGAGAGAGAGAGAGAGAGAAAGAGACATGTAGAAGAAACTGCCACATCGATCACATAAACCAATATCTTTGTTTGATATCAAATAAACATGCCTCATTATATATGAATGTCCATCAAATATGGTTCATCGAACACGTAAACAACCTGTCAATCACAATTAACCTAAAATGATGGGTTCCTCAGAAAATAATTATAACAACCATGTGTCACAATCAGCGTAAAATTTGACTGGTTCCGGAATTAGAAAAATCAAACTCGCGCCAACAGCGACCTAATTGTCTGTTCGGCTGCTGTAAATCGCAAGAAAGATCGTAAATCAGATATTGTGACAGTCGTGAAACATCGTCAACAGACACTAGTGAATATAATACTTTTTGACCAGTAACTTTGGTTAGTAAAAGGCTCTATCCTGAGTATTCAGGCATTATAAGATGTTTTCGAGTTATACAATTTTGTCGCGACTAGTATAACATACTAAAGGGACATTCCTGAGTTTGCTGCATTGTAATATGTTTCCGACTAATAAAATATTTCTACGATTAAACTTACATATTTTATTTTTTGTTCAGTGTCTGTATATTCAATGTGTTTCTGTTCTTCTTAATAGTTGTAAGAAGCACAGGCTGGATTTTGTCTTCAAATAATGGCGTACGTACGAAAGAAACTTATTTTAGGAAATAAAATTAAATTAAATCAAGTACAAATATTAGAACCACCAGAAACACCTTTAATATACAGCCAATAATATTTTATGCAAAATATATATATATATTTTATATGCAATTAGAATCGATAACATGTTAAAAATTGCAATAAACTCAGGAATGTCCCTTTAAATATATCATCTTATTTAGAATATCAGTGTCTCTATGTTCAAGAAAACTAGAAAACATATATTTCGATAAAGAAATATGATGGGATCATTTGAATTCTATTTTGAACTGTTGTTGCAATTACTTCGGGATACTAATTTATTTCTGAATTTAAATTTTATCTGCCTATGATATGTTTCTGTATTGCACTGTTCTTTACCCTGTGTTTTAATTTACCTCTTGTATTTTTATATTGATACCGGCCTCGGTGGCGTATTGGTTAGGCCATCGGTCTACATGCTGGTAGGTACAGGGTTCGGATCCCAGTCGAGGAATGGGATTTTTAATCCAGATACCGACTCCAAACCCCGAGTGAGTGCTCCGCAAGGCTCAATGGGTAGGTGTAAACCACTTGCACCGACCAGTGATCCATAACTGGTTCAACAAAAGCCATGGTTTGTGGGAATCGCAAATAAAAAATCCCTTGCTACTTTATTTTGAATTGTTTTAAATCAAGAGTACGTGTGTGGTAATCATTTGCAAGTAATACCATGTACAACCCGCTTTGTGGCCTTGCTATATGCATAACATTGATAAACCTTGAATTATCGCCATTTACATTAGCGGCAACTTGGAATGTATATGTTTTTAATTAGGTGAAAAGGGCATACACACGAACGGCGAAAGGAAGTATACATTGGGGGGGGGGGTGGGGGCGGTGAATGAGATCGAGAGCGCAAAGTAAAGTTTCTAGGCGATTCGGGGGTATGTTCTCTTGTACAATTTTGAAAACTATATGTCCTGCAATGCAATTTCATACATTCTACAACAGTCCCCCCCAAAAAAAAACACCAAAAAAAACAAACAAAAAAAACAACACACACAAAACAAAACCCAACAACAGCAAAACAAACAAACAAACAAACAAAAAACAACCCGCCCCTACTCCGCCGTGCCTGGTAGAAATTGGTATTTCTAAAAAAAAAAAAAAAAAATGTCATGAACGTTCACCACACTCTTTGATATAACAGCCGTGGTGCACTGGCTGGAACGGGAAATAACCCAGTGGTCCGACCGACGGGAGGTGGTCCTAGACCGACCGCGCATCAAGCGAACACTTTACCTCCCCCGGAAAATCTAAAGGCTAACATTTAAAGTTCAAGTGACCGACCCTAGATTTCAAACAGTACGGCGCGCGCGCACGTGTGTGTGTGTGTGTGTGTGTGTGTGTGTGTGTGTGTGTGTGTGTATGTATGTGTCACTATTAGAGCCGTGTTTCAATACTGAAATCAAACGTTACTTATGTTTTATTGTTTAGATTATCCATTCCCGTATATCCATAGTGCGACTTTTAAGTTGTTTGCCGTCTTCTTAAATCTGGTGCAGATTTATGTTGATCAATACTATGCAATTACTAGCTACATAATTTGCTAATAAAATCTATTCGTCAGAGACCCACTGTAATAAACAAATTATTACAATTGCTCATCTTCAGTTTTATAATGCCACGGCAAAATCCTTAATTTACATAGCGACATCGATCCGAAGAGTTACACATGAATGGTCATTGCACTATATTGTCACTGTGCAATAAAAAACATGTTTGTTTCCCCCGTTGTATTTATTAAAAGCAGGGGCGGAACGTAGACCAGTGGAAAAGCGCTCGTTTGGTGCGCGGTCGGTTTGGGATCGATCCCCGTCGGTGAGCCCATTGGTGTATTTCTCGTTCCAAACATTGCACCACAACTGGTATATCAAAGGTCGTGGTATGTGCTATCCTGTCTGAGGGATTGTGCATATAAAACATTCCTTGCTATTAATGCAAACAATGTAGCAGGTTTCCTCTCTATAAGACTCTACGTGAAAATTGCCAAATGTTTGACATCCAATAGTCTTTGATTAATAAATTAATATGCTCTAGTGATGTCGTTAAAAACAACAACATATTTACAATTGTTAAAAGGCCCCAACTACGGTGTACAGTGAATTGAGCAAATATTGCAAATATTCAGTGTACTGTAAAGTGTTTCGTTTGGTTATCCAAAAATGAAGAAAATATAGGGTTTTGTTTGTATCGATATTCAAAGACTATGCACACTAAACAATGGTAATTGAGATTAAAAAAACATAATGGATGCACCTTTAACGACACTCCGACCCTAAAACACAGATCGACTATTGTGGGTCAAACAAAGGTGCGATTGGAGGTATATATTAATGATTATTACCCATATGGTTAAAAATATATTGGTACATATTAAAGTGGATCGTCCCACCAGAACGTCAAGTGGAACGTAACACTGCAACCTTACAGGAACGTGAACCAAACGAGTTGAGTGATATAAATTAAGATCGATTATGGGTAATAAATAGGATATTATACTTGCCACCATTTTCTACCATTGCCACTCGTGAAATAATAAAGCTCGTCACAGCTGAAACGTAGTTCACTTACAACATAAACAGGATACGAAATGGAAGCACGCGTAATGCCCTATAACCAGAAAACATGTTAAATCTGCGTAAGAATTTTGGAAAAGTTGAAATGATTTATAGGTGGCTATACCGCGAAGCACATTATTAAAGGGACATTTCCGAGTTTGCTGCATTTTTAAAGATGTTATCGACTAACATATAATTTTTAACGATTGTAATTACATATCAAATATATTTTTCTGCATAAAATATTTTTTTTTTGCATAAAATATTAGTGGCTGCATATTAAACGTGTTTCTGATCGTTCTAATATTGGTACTAGGTAACATTTTATTTTCTTCCTAAAATATTTTTCGTTTTCTTACGTACAAAATTATTTGAAGTAAAAATCCAGTTTGGGCTTCTTGCAAATATTAAGACGACCAAAAAACCCATTAAATATGCAGACACTGATATGCTAAACACGAAAACAGATTTAATATGTAAGTTTAATCGTAGAAATATGTTATTAGTCTGAAACATCTTACAATGCAGCAAACTTAGGAATGTCCCTTTAAACGTTTCCTGAAATAAATCGGCAGGCGCGTGCGCAGGGGTAGGGTTTTGGGGGTCGAACCGCCCCCCCCCCTCCCCTGCTCAAGGCGAAAACAAAATGTTCCCACAAATTTTGCTCTCTCTCTCTCTCTCTCTCTCTCTCTCTCTTCACAGGAATGTAAAAAATCTCTCTCTCTCTCTCTCTCTCTCTCTCTCTCACACACACATACGCACTCGGCTACTCACAAACGCAGATGTACGCACGCACGCCAACACATAATCGCTCAAATGATTAATTAGGTTACGATTTAAAAACACAAATGAGTAATTACAGGGAACATGTTAGCTAAAAGAAAACTAAAACAAAATATCATGAGAAGATAGATATGGTTTGTCTCTTTTTTTTAACGACCTCAGTAGAACTCAATGATTAATTAATCATCGGCTAATTATAAAGAATTTCAAAACCATGGGCATTCATTGGACATGAATGATGAGATGAAAGTAATTGCAAGACAAAATAAAACTGGATAGAAAAACGTATATGAAAGACTATCAATTTGAGAAAATTAAACAAAAATGGTTTATTCAATAATCTTGGAGCTAATTTCAGAATTTTCATATTGAAAATTAAAAAAATAATAATTACGTTTGACTAGAAATACTCGTATTTCCATAAATCATATATAAATGTATGATAAAGGAACTATAAAAACGAAAACAATTTCTTAACAGGTATATAAAATAACATACATATTTTTTCTATAGTAATTATCTTTTTTTATTCATATGTTGTGGTGTGTTTGTTTATTGATCACAGTCCATATGCCGTAATTTCGTTTTCACAAAAGAGTCTCTTATCTAATGGCATGTTAACGTGTATGCAGTATTACCAACACAGGGGCGGGACTTAGCCCAGTGGTAAAGCGCATGCCTGATGCGCGGTCGGTCTAGCATTGATCCGCGTCGGTGGGCGCATTGGGCTATTTCTCGTTCCAGCCAGTGCACCTCGATTGGCATATTAAAGGCCGTGGTAAGTGCGCAAATAAAAGATCCCTTGCTACTAATGGAACAAAATGTAGCGGGATTGACATCCAATAGCAGATGAATAATAAATCAATGAGCTCCAGTGGTGTCATTAAACAAAACAAACTTTTGGTTTGACAACAAAAACTGCACTTGTTGATTGCACGTGTGTATGTCCTTGACAATTAAATTATGCTAAGTCCCGTGCATGTCTTTGATACTTAACCTATGTCAAAACTTTGATTTTACCGTTATTGCCACACTGGTGGAACAATTTAGGATACTTCTCTCGCTCTATTACTGGATCTGTTGTAAGAGTACTTGTTATACAGACATGTCAGTTGAAACATAAAACAATGTTGGAAACTGTAAACTAATGTAGTTAATACAACAGGCGTGTACACTTTTCATTAGGTATAAATACATAGTTATTCAACAAATTTGCGTAGAAACAAGTTAAAACTACATCGGGTTTTTTTTCGTTTTTTTTCGCGGTTTTTTCGGGGTGTTTTTTTTTTGTTTTGCGGGGAGGGGGGGGGAGGTTGTTTGAAAAACAAGACGCAGTACACCTTAGTTCCAGTTAAGAGTACACTACTACTGACTATAACATGGTATGCACTTGGGATATTTTTTTTACTGGCCAATCGGGCCACTGACAGCAACACTTTGACTCGCCTGTACAACTTGTGAATGGCCCGCGACCGAATTTCGTTTTAAAAAAGAACTTACTTAAATTGCACTTTAAATACATGCTATCATATCATACAAACAATAATAACAACACAAAAGAAGGAAACAGAACTTGTTTTAGTTTTATTACAAACTGTTGTAATTAAATTCTAATTATTATGTTATCACTGGACCCACACAGTCAAACATCTGGAATGTTTTAACAAAATCCGGTCTTGGAATGAATACGTTTTTTTTATGACCGTATGAAGAGAAATAAAACAAAACACCCTAGGCTGACAGCAATCTATACAAACAATAATCACATCCACTACAGAAATAAACATACAAAACACCCTAGGCTGACAGCAATCTATACAAACAATAATCACAACCACTACAGAAATAAACATACAAAACACCCTAGGCTGACAGCAATCTATACAAACAATAATCACATCCACTACAGAAATAAACATACAAAACACGTTAAAGGCATACTTATCACTATTTAATGGGAGCAGGTCAACTCGCCCCCAAGTTGGTCAACTTGCCCCTCTCTGTTTAGTCAACTCATATCGTTACCATTTTGAAAATTAATATACCAACATTTCAAGCTAATGTGCATTAAATATTGTTGAATATGCACACCAGTCGGAGTCCAAAAGTCTTGTCTGATCATTCCTTTTAAGACACAAGGGACAAACTCACAAACGGTGTTAAATTAGGCTTGATAGTTCATTGTAATATATTAGTATTTATCCGATATTACGATCTCCCCAATATAAAACCATTTAATAAGCGGTGGTAAGAGCGGAGTTTCACTGCAGTAATATTAATAAATAAAATGACACCAACGTTGTAGACGTCGATTTTTAATTTTGTAACAATTATTTACGGACAGTAAAGTTTGGGGTGAGTTGTCCAAACACTCAGGCGAGTTGGCTTTGGGGCGAGTTGACCAGCATTCCTATTTAACACTCGTACGTGCACAGGCAATGATAGCTGTTGTTGACATCGTTGACAGTGACGATTAGGTGTTTGATATAGTAGACTCGGTATATTCCGTAAGAAATGAAAACGTTCCAACACAATGCAACTTCGGAAAACATCAGGCTCGTAAACAAAATCTGTTTGCGAAACATACCAATGTGACTAGTTGTTCTGATTGTAACTAAATGGAAAGTAAAGATGGACATGGCCGAAGTGTTCCGATTGAACCTACGAATACATTTACGTGGCCGAGGTTTTCCGAATACATAATCAAAACCGGCCGAGGCATTCCGAATGGTTTTAGACTGTTCGACATAATGGGGAAGTGGTCGCTGTTATGTCCTCTATGGGTTTGTTTGCGCAGATAGTAACAGGAAACCAGCTGAAAACAATAAATAACAAATAACTTACCGATCTCTTACAAACATTAGTTATTTGCATTTTGATACATAATACAATATTCAGAAATTGTAGGTCGCCAAGCGGGCGACACGTGATAAGGTTTTGACTTGCCCGACACTATTTTGACTCGCCACTGGCGATCGGGCGACCGTCAACTGCAGACCCTGCTATAATTGCAATACGCGTACACCGATAGTTTGCATTTTAGCATATTTATAAAACTATAATGTAGTGCAGTGTAGTGCAGTGCAGTGCAGTACAGTACAGTACAGTGCAGTGCAGTGCAGTGCAGTGCAGTGCAGTGCAGTGCAGTGCAGTGCAGTACAGTACAGTACAGTACAGTACAGTATTGTATAGTATAACTCACACAATATACGTAACACAATTTAAGGGCCGTTACGTTTTACAAGCAGCGTTTGACATCCATATCACAGTACTTATTTCGTAAAAACAAATTTAGGCATTGTGAAAATGAAGATGAGAAAAGTAATATACAGTGAAATATCTCTCTAAACCGGAATTCCCTTTTTAAAAGCCAGTACATAACTTAATCTCTATAAACCGGATGCCTCTAAATACCGGTCATTGTTATTGGTACCAAAGGTGTCCGGTTTAGAGGGTGTTCACTGTATTGTATTTTATTTGAAGATCTATCATTTCATATGACTTTCCGACGAAATCATTTTATTGATTTTATCTCGCAAGTAACCGCATAATATTTTGGAACATAAATTGGCACCAAATCAAAGTAAATGACAAATTACTTGACTCGCTGCGTTGGTATTTAGCCTTTGTCGCAATGTCCTGTGTAATGACAGTTATGACGTAGATGATTTATTTGATTGCAGGCGATAATTTCAAGTTAAACTCTCTGACGATGATGTCTACATCTACAACAGCGGGATCGTGGCTTCTGAATCAAACATGCAGCTTTATCGAGACTTCAACTGATCTTGACAACCTTACTTACGGAGACTACTCTGACGGCGGGGTCGAGGTACATCCTATGAGTTAATCATCCATGTGTGTGTGTGTGTGTGTGTGTGTGTGTGTGTGTGTGTGTGTGTGTGTATGTGCACTTACCAACAAAGCATGCACTTTGCAACAGGCAACCAAAGATGCCACGGCATTTGATATACCAGAATGGGTCCTCTCATGGGATTCTATCCAGTTATTTGATATACCAGAATGGGTCCTCTGATGGGATTCTATCCAGTTATTTGATATGCCAGAATGGGTCCTCTGAGGGGATTCTGTCCAGTTATTTGATATACCAGAATGGGTCGTCTGAGGGGATTCTATTCAGTTATTTGATACACCAGAATGGGTCCTCTGAGGGGATTCTATCCAGTTATTTGATACACCAGAATGGGTCCTCTGAGGGGATTCTATCCAGTTATTTGATACACCAGAATGGGTCCTCTGAGGGGATTCTATCCAGTTATTTGATATACCAGAATGGATCCTCTGAGGGGATTCTATCCAGTTATTTGATATACCAGAATGGATCCTCTGAGGGGATTCTATCCAGTTATTTGATATACCAGAATGGGTCCTCTGAGGGGATTCTATTCAGTGACCAAAGCACGCCATGTGCGCGCTCCAACGACTGAGTTAAATCCCCCAAAGGTAAAACACCCACTTGATTTATTCAGACATCCAAAAAGATTAGTACTTACAAGTGAGTTAAATAAACAATTTTACATCAGCTTTCCAAGATGCTAATTTTACGACTATATTTCATTTATATATTTGTTTTATATTTCCAAGAAGAATAACATCTTATAACGCATGTTAGATTTCAAAGATAGAATCTGTTGGTGTTTTACTTCCAAAATTATCATCACGGTAAAGTTTCAAATCTATGTCGAAACATCATTTCAAGTCCCACCTAAGAAAACCCAACAATAAATAATATATATAATATAATAAATACAGAAAAATAAACATCAAATAGTATAAGGTCAATTATTGATATGTTGTATATGTATATATATATATATATATATATATATATATATATATATATATATATATATATATATATATATATATATATATATATATATATATACTCTTCAAAAAAAGAAACGCAAAAGGGTACAAATGGGTTATAACTCCGATTTTATGTTTCCTACCGGTTCATGCTTTGTGAATATAAGGTCATTGCATGTCCCAAACACATTCCCACGGTTACATTCGATAAAACGCAGCTACTGTACAATAAAGTTCCAAAATGTGAATATTCGCAAAAATGCAGCCACGTGCAAACCATGTCACCACTGCACGTGCGTTGTCTGCACGTGCAACATGAACACCGACAGTATAAAAGTGCAGGGTGTTCGCTTGCCTGGCCTCTGTATCTGGCCGACAGTTGACAATCCAGGACATGCCACGTCTCAGTGAACCGCAGAGAAACAATGCCATCGGCCGACTAGACGCAGGCGAATCCAGAACGGCCGTTGCCAGGGCATTCCATGTGTCCCCAAGCACCATCTCCAGACCGTGGGACCGTTACCAGCAACATGGATCAACACGTGACCTCCCTAGATCCGGTCGATCACGGGTCACTACCCCCGGGCAGGACCGCTACATCCGGGTACGCCACCTTCGGGAACGATTGACTACTGCCACCTCCACAGCCGCAGCAATACCAGGTTTGAGCAGGATATCCGACCAGACCGTACGGAACCGCCTACGTGAGGTAGGAATTCGTGCCAAACGTCCAGTTCGAGGTGTCATCTTAACACCACAACACCGTCGACTCCGACTGCAGTGGTGCCAGATTCATCGACAATGGCCTCAACTGCGATGGAGACAGGTGTGGTTCAGTGACGAGTCCCGATTTCTGCTCCGACGTCATGATGGAAGATGTTGCGTGTATAGGCGTCGTGGTGAACGTTATGCGGCAAACTGCGTGCAGGAAGTGGACAGATTCGGCGGGGGTAGTGTTATGGTGTGGGCAGCCATCTCACACACTGGCAGAACTGAAGTCCAGGGTCCACGTGCAGGGCAACCTGAATGCACAGGGCTACATTGACCAGATCCTCCGGCCACACATCGTTCAAGTTATGGCCAACGCCAACGCAGTGTTCCAACATGACAACGCCAGGCCTCACACAGCACGTCTCACAACGGCTTTCCTACAGAACAACAACATTAATGTCCTTCCTTGGCCATCGATATCACCGGATTTGAACCCAATTGAGCATCTATGGGACGAGTTGGACCGACGCCTCCGACAGCGACAACCACAGCCCCAGACCCTGCCCGAGCTGGCAGCAGCCTTGCAGGCCGAGTGGGCCACCATCACCCAGGACGTCATCCGTACTCTGGATGCTTCAATGGGCAGGCGGTGCCAGGCAGTTGTCAACACACGCGGAGGCCACACCCGGTATTGACTCCAGATGACCTTGACCTTGGTGGTGTGTCCTATCACTTACTCACAATGGACTAGAGTGAATTGTGAACAATCCTGCAACATTTGGTAATTATCGGACTCACCATTCAATAATTAAATCAATTCTCCAAATGTTACGACAATGTGGTTTTGCGTTTCTTCTTTTGAAGAGTATATATATGTATATATATATATACACATATATATATATTTAGAGAATAACTAACGACCTACGAGGAATTACGAATTATCTGTCCCAAGTGAATGAATGTTTTAAACCCGAGCCTTTGGCGAGGGTTTTACAACATTAATTTACGAGGGACAGATAATTCGTAACTCCTCGTAGCGAGTTGGTTATTCTCTTTATTACCCATTGTCAATTTTAACTGAGTTTTAATGTAAAAATTCCTCTGCAGTCTACAACAAAGCCATCAGACATTACGTCATTACGCGCATTACATGACGTGATGTAAGTGACGTCATAGCATTAACGACGTTCTTTTTACGGCCAAATGTTTACAATACAAAATAATACAACTGTATTTGCATTTGAAAATAATTATTTTTATATATTACTAAAGCCGCTGCTTATGAAAATATACCATTTCATGTTTACGAAACAAATGAGTCCATTTTTTTTGTAAATCTGTGTAGATCGTATAACGTATGTGTAATCTGACTCATGAATGGAAACATTATATGAATGAAAGTGAAGTTCCGGCCATAGCAAGCAACCAACCAAACGTCGTGATTTTTAAGCCAGCCAATCAGTGGCTGTAGAAGCAATCTGCACACTGTGCAGAGATCGAAAAAATATTACCCCGTATATTTTAGCCCATATGGGTAATATATATATATATATATATATATATATATATATATATATATATATATATATACACACACACATACATACATACATACATACATACATACATACATACATACATACATACATACATACATACATACATACATATATATATATATACCACGCATATATATATAAACAAAAACGAACAAGATAATTTTTGAAGTGTACTATTGTATTAAACAAGCAACAATGTTGCACCCTATCAATATAATGTATAAAAACACTAGTCTCATCTGCTAATAGACACGCACTACCTGCATAACAATAGTATACATGCACAAACCTCATAGGAAGTGTCTTAGATAGACACATGTTTACATATATAATAAATGGAAAACAAAGGACAGATATATACATACATACATACATACATACATACATACATACACACACACATACATACATACATACATACATACATACATACATACATACATACATAAATACAGACATATCAGCAGAAGTTAAGCGCCACATGATTCTAATTGAAATAACAATCGATGCAATGTACTTGTTCAGCCCGTGCAATGCGAACGTGTATATTGGTACTGGAAATACAGGTGCATATTACGTGGGTCATGAAGCAGGCAACCACCAGTATCACAAAAAGCCAGTTTGTTGCCAGTGTTGTTTCTTGTAGATATTTGGGTGGTATCATTAGTAAAAAGGCTATGGCTAGACGCAGATTGACAGAGAATCAGAAATGGCAAATTATAGGGATGGAAAATGCGGAATAGTACACAGAACGATTGGTGCAAATCTTAGTATCAACCATACTGTTGTTAGCAGATTAGTACGAAAACAGGCAGCGACAGGTCACGTTAAGGACCGGCCTAGGTCAGAAAACAAGAAATAGAGAAACTTGTGCCTTAGTTCAATTTACAAAGACCCTTCACCAACGCAACCATCCTCCGTAAACTATGGATACCATATAACCGAATATCCACCAGTACGGTCAGAAGAAGGTTACATGCTGCTGGAATGAGGTCACGGCCACCTATCATCGGACCTCTGCTGACTCAAAGACACAAACATGACCGTCTTCTGTGATGTAATGCAGAGCGGCATGGAACATGAGAACATGGCGCCGGGTTCACTGGTCCGACGAAAGCCGATTCCTGTTAAAAGTGATTGATTGCAAAACGCGAATATGGAGACCCAGAGGAATTGCATTTGACCAGCTCAACATCCAGGAGGCAGTTTCACTTTTGTGGAGGGTCTGTCGTGGTGTGGGGGTGTTGTTCCTACGATTGCAAGCTGGATCTGGTAGTTGTGCGTGGTAACCTCAATGGACAGATTTATCAAACAGACATTTTGTATACCGAAGTTATTCCACATTTTGATAACCATACAATTGGCACACGTCACATATTCATGAATGATAATGCCAGGCCACACAGAGCTCAGACAGTGGTCCAACGTTTGAAGAGCAATGCCACTGAGCAGATGTCTTGGCCAGCGAGGAGTCCTGATCTTAACCCTGTCAAACATTTGTGGAATATTTTGGGTCGCAGAGTGAAAGCCATGTAACCCCCAGTGCAGCATCTCTGGGAACTAGCCCAAGCACTCCATGAAAAATGGCGCAGGATCCCACAGTTAACAACCAGATGACGTGTTAGTAGTATGAGAAGACGTGGGTATAATGTCGTCCGTGTGAGAGGAGGGTACGCCAGGTACTGACGATGAGGCATGTTACTGGAAGTGACTTTGAAGCTAGAGAGCGAGGAGGGTACACCAGGTACTGACGATGTGGCATGTTACTGGAAGTGACTTTGAAGCTAAAGAGCGAGGAGGGTACACCAGGTACTGACGATGAGGTATGTTACTGGAAGTGATGTTGAAGTTAGAGAGACAGGAGGGTACACCAGGTGCTGAAGATGAGGCATGTTACTGGAAGTGACTTTGAAGCTAGAGAGAGAGAGAGAGAGAAGGGTACTACAGGTGCTGAAGATGAGGCATGCTACTGGAAGTGACTTTGACGCTAGAGAGAGAGAGGAGGGTACACCAGGTACTGACCATGAGGCATGTTACTGGAAGTGACTTTGAAGCTAGAGAGAGACAGGAGGGAACACCAGGTACTGAAGATGAGGCATGCTACTGGAAGTGACTTTGAAGCTAGAGAGAGAAAGGAGGGTACACCATGTACTGAAGATGAGGCATGCTACTGGAAGTGACTTTGACGCTAGAGAGAGAGGAGGGTACACCAGGTACTGACCATGAGGCATGTTACTGGAAGTGACTTTGAAGCTAGAGAGAGAGGAGGGTACACCAAGTACTGAAGATGAGGCATGTTACTGGAAGTGACTTTGAAGCTAGAGAGAGACAGGAGGGTACACCAGGTACTGAAGATGAGGCATGCTACTGGAAGTGACTTTGAAGCTAGAGAGAGAGAGGAGGGTACACCAGGTACTGAAGATGAGGCATGCTACTGGAAGTGACTTTGAAGCTAGAGAGAGACAGGGGGGTACACCAGGTACTGAAGATGAGGCATGTTACTGGAAGTGACTTTGAAGCTAGAGAGAGAGAGGAGGGTACACCAGGTACTGAAGATGGGGCATGTTACTGGAAGTGACTTTGAAGCTAGAGAGAGAGAAGGGTACACCAAGTACTGAAAATGAGGCATGCAACTGGAAGTGACTTTGAAGCTAGAGAGAGAGGAGGGTACACCAGGTACTGAAGATGAGGCATGTTACTGGAAGTGACTTTGAAGCTAGAGAGAGAGGAGGGTACACCAGGTACTGAACATGAGGCATGTTACTGGAAGTGACTTTGAAGTTAGAGGGAGAGAGAGGAGGGTACACCAGGTACTGAAGATGAGTCATGTTACTGGAAGTGACCTTGAAGCTAGAGAGAGAAGGGTATACCAGGTACTGAAGATGAGGCATGTTACTGGAAGTGATTTCAAGCTAGAGAGAGAGAGATAGGAGGGTACACTAGGTACTGAACATGAGGCATGTTACTGGAAGTGACTTTGAAGCTAGAGAGAGAGAAGAGTACACGAAGTACTGAACATGAGGCATGTTACTGGAAGTGACTTTGAAGCTAGAGAGAGGAGGGTACACCAGGTACTGAAGATGAGGCATGTTACTGGAAGTGTCTTTGAAGCTAGAGAGAGATAGGAGGGTACACCAAGTACTGAAGATGAGGCATGTTACTGGATGTGACTTTGAAGCTAGAGAGAGAGAGGAAGGTACACCAGGTGCTGAAGATGAGGCATGTTACTGGAAGTGACGATGATGCTAGAGAGAGAGAGAGAGAGAGAGAGAGAGAGGGGGTACACCAGGTACTGAACATGAGGCATGTTACTGGAAGTGACTTTGAAGCTTTAGAGAGAGAAGGGTACACCAGGTAGTGAACATGAGGCATGCTACTGGAATTGACTTTGAAGCTAGAGAGAGAGGAGGGTACGCCAGGTACTGAAGATGAGGCATGCTACTGGAAGTGACTTTGAAGCTAGAGAGAGACAGGAGGGTACACCAGGTACTGAAGATGAGGCATGTTACTGGAAGTGACTTTGAAGCTAGAGAGAGAGAAGGGTACACCAAGTACTGAACATGAGGCATGTTACTGGAAGTGACTTTGAAGCTAGAGAGAGAGAGAGGCGGGTACACCAGGTACTGAAGATGAGTCATGTTACTGGAAGTGACCTTGAAGCTAGAGAGAGAAGAGTATACCAGGTACTGAACAAGAGGCATGTTACTGGAAGTGACTTTGAAGCTAGAGAGAGAGAAGGGTACACGAAGTACTGAACATGAGGCATGTTACTGGAAGTGACTTTGAAGCTAGAGAGAGAGGAGGGTACACCAGGTACTGAAGATGAGGCATGTTACTGGAAGTGACTTTGAAGCTAGAGAGAGATAGGAGGGTACACCAAGTACTGAAGATGAGGCATGTTACTGGATGTGACTTTGAAGCTATAGAGACAGAGGAAGGTACACCATGTGCATAGTACTAGCCAAATAAATTTAAAACAAGACCGAAAAACTGTTATATTTTGTATATCACAACGGTCAATTTAAAATCAATTTGGAATCCCTGGGGCAAAATTAGAAAATAACAATTTTTTTGTTTTAAAAAATTCCTGAGCCAGTGCGTTCATTCATTCTTAAATACATACATGCGAGTGCCAGGTATTCATTTTTGTTCCCATTAAAATCATATATCTCTGGGTTTTTAACACTGTCGACGAATCCGAAGTACTAATTAAAATATCTCTGGGTTCTGTTTTTTTATTTTTTAGATTAATATTTTGGCGCTTTTTAATACTTTTTCACCAAATATGTAAATGTTGTTTAAAACTATTTTTGAAGTCAAATTTCCTACTTTTTTTTGTTTAGATCAATATTTCAATTTTTTTTCAAAACATTCTTTGGTTTTATTATTCAATTCCAAATCATCAGTTACAAGTCATACATGCCTGCACATTGCAAGATGTAAGAGATACCACCATTGATCAATTACTGTTAAGCAAACAAAAGAAAATGTACCTACTTAGCACCCAAGGAGTGAACTCACCCATTGTCACCATTGGTGTAATAAGCCTCTAGGAAGGTGACGTTAATTGCTAACAACAATCAGTTCAGTCAACTTGCATGGCCTTTTAATTAATTACAAACATCACAGTGAACAGACCACTCACCAATTTGACATGTTTGACTCAATATTTGCTTAAAAGGCCTTCAGCCCAGTCCTACTTCGGATTCGTTATTTTGGCTCTGATGAAGCGCAAATTAGCGAAACTAGTTAGCCAGCCAGACAGTGATTCTTTTTTTGTGAGGATATTTTTTTGTGAGGATAATTAATTTTTGGGTGAGATCGTTTTCATTTCTTTTTTGTTGATACCTTTCTATAAATCTTTTTGTGTGTTCTTAAAACCAAAAATGGCCAGAAAAAATGCCACAAATACGGGTAGTAGAGGACGGGATTTTGGTAACCCGCCGTCCAACAATTCGAAAACAAAAAGCAGGGTTTATCAGTCCGATTCGGCCTTTGCTGGACTTGTTAAACTGCTGTACGGTGTGTTCCACCACATTGGGTTACTGGAGGAGAATTCGACCCTCCCAAAATCACTAGCAAGGAAGGTGGAGGAGCTTAACTCCTTCATCAAACCGGCACGTCCAAATTTAGATATTACATTCGACTTGAACTTGAAAAATCAAAATTGGGCCACTCAAACCATGAACGTGTTGATTAAGCATTATGCTAATTCTCTAAAACTACTGAAGTCTAAGATTATTTCGGCCATGTCATCAAAAAACTTAGACTTCGATCGTGCTCAATTTACTGCTATCAAGTGGGGAAGAAAAAACTACAAAACAAAATTAACCGATTCTAGTCTGTCGGAATTTTCCCGTTATCTTTCGGACCTTCTCCCCAACACAGAGAATAGTGTGGGTAGTTCTTGTCAAACTACTACTCCTCTGCCACAAAGACAAAAACGAGCACGATCCCCACGTGTTAACACCCCTTCCAACCGTCCTGTCCTTAAGGCAACGTCGCCCATTGCCAACAGGTCCACTGCACCTCACCTAACACCACTGCCTAACTCTCCACCCATCCCACCTATCCCATCTAACTCATGTAGTTCAGTACCTCGTCTGGGAACTTCTTTTGCTGACGCATTAAAGTCTTCCACCGCCCCGAATCGCAACTCTGGGCGGGATACAAATTTTCGACAAACAAAATTCTATCAATTTCGGCACAACGTTTCGGACAAATCTCAATGGCGCCTTCCAGAAATTAAGAAAAAAACTCTTCTTTTTGGCTCATCAAATCTCTCCAGAATTAATTTGGACACGCATCCTGAGGTGCAAGTAGAATGTTACCCAGGCGCCAATTTTAATCATTTTCGGACCATGGCCTCAAATTATAAGGGCAAGTCTCAACCCGAAACCATTGTTCTTAACATTGGTATAAACTCAAAAGATCAAAATACAACCAGTGCAATAAATCAGTTGCGAAACATGATAAGCTCGATTCGGAAATGTTTCCCTAGGTAAAAAATACTTTATATCGAGCTTAACTTTTCGGACAGACTTTTGGCTAGTCAAAACACCTGCCTCAACCAAATAAATTTGGCTGCAAAAACAATGAGGAACATACAAATTATACCTGCGCTTCACGCGTGTGATTTTGAGGTTGGGCAGGACAACATTCACTGGACAGAAACAACTGCCAATAAACTTTATCGCAGTTGGATGAGGTACTTAAATTTAAACTAAGGCCGGGAAAGGGTAATGTCCACCCTGATTTAGGACTAGGAACTAACATTGTTAACCTAACTGGTGACACTAACCTTCTAACATCCGCTGAAAAATCATTACTGGACAGGGGTTTGAATTTTGTTCCCACACCCCAACCAAAAACAGGCTTAGAGGCTAAACTTGACAATGGTGTAATGGATACGGCAGTTTTTGACCACAAAATGAAACTGGCCGACTATTTTCGGCGTTCAACTGGAGGAAAACTCCGGCTGGTTACCCCCAAACTCTAGTGTAGATCCTGAAATCATTAAAGCTCATAAAAGGATAGTGGAAAAAGTGGGTGATATGACAGTTTACACAAATCAGCAAAATCTTCTGTCATGGAACGTCGTGCTCTCACCAAACTACGCAAAAACCGCAAAATTGTTATAAAACCTGCAGATAAAGGGTCAGCCACTATCATTCTATCAAGGGAGAACTATATCCGGGAAGCTCATCGACAGCTTAATAATTCAAAGTACTACAAAAAATTAGACAAAGCTATTTGGCCTGAAAATTGTAAAAAGTTCAATGCTATTATTCACTGTCTAAAAGATCAGGGACATATAAATAAAAAACAAGTAAAATATTTAGAAGCCAGGTCACAATCACAAACCCGGAAATTTTATTTACTTCCAAAAATCCACAAGCCAGTCGATACATGGACCGATATTAACACACCACCCGGTCGTCCAATCATTTCAGACTGGATCAGAATCGTACAATATTTCAGAATACATAGATTTTCACTTAAAACCAATTGCAAATAGACATGAAAGCTTTGTGAAAAACACTGAAGATCTTCTATCAAAATTATAAAAAAACAATATCCCAAAAGATTCATTGTTGGTTACCCTTGATATTGACTCCATGTACACCAACATAGGTATTGATGCGGGCATTGATTCAGTTAAGAGAGCATTCGATAAGTACCCAGATACAAACAGACCAGATACGAACATTATTGAGCTGTTAGAATTAAGCCTAAAAGGAAATGATTTTGAGTTTGGTGGAGAAATGTATCAGCAAGTGTGGTTGTGCTATGGGCAAACGTTTTAGTCCAAACTTTGCATCTATCTATGTCGCCGAATGGGAAGAGGCTGCTTTAAAGAAATCGAGTAAAACACCTCTTTTGTACCTCAGATATCTCGACGATATACTTATCATTTGGCCACATTCTAAACAAGAATTTTGGAACTTTTTTGAGCTATGACAATATCAAACTTAAGGCCACCATATCAGATAAATCAGTTGACTTTTTGGATGTAACAAGTTATAAAGGTACACAGTTTGAAACATCAGGTTACCTAGACTACAAAGTGTTTTTCAAACCAACAGACACACACCAACTTCTCCACTGTAAGTCTTTTCACCCATGCCACACCTTTAAAGGCATTGTTCAATCTCAGATTATTAGATTTCACAAAAATTCGAGTAACAAACAGAATTTCAATGAGGCTTGTTCACTTTTATTTAGTGCTTTAAAACCTAAGGGATATTCAAACGGTTTTTAAGAAAAATTAAATCTGAAACTGTTCGAGAATTAGAAAATCCCTTTAGGGCAACTGAAGACTATAAACCATACAAACTTCAGCATAACCAATCACCTCAAATAAGCACTGGCTCCTCTACTACTTGTGCCAAAACCAGGTGTAGACTTCACAACTTACTTAAAACGCAGTCGACTTTCAAAAGTCAACAGACCAAAATTGAATATCAAATTCGGACAGACATGAACTGTGATTCGAAAAATGTAGTATATCTAATCACCTGTAATTTATGTAAAAAAACAGTACGTAGGACAAACGCAAAACCAACTGAGAACTAGAGCAGTTTGTCACAAGTATGATATTCGGCATGAAGTTGACACCCCTGTCGCCAATCACTTCAATCTACCTGACCATTCGTTAGATGAACATTTTGAAATAATTCCAATTGAACAACCCCTGATACTTGGTTCAAAAGATGAAACAGACCTCTTGAGACTTGAACGAGAGGCCTTCTGGATTCGTACATTACAGACAAAACAGCCATTTGGAATCAACGTTGAATCTGGTAAAGCTGTAAAAAGAGATACAATAATTTTTCCAATAATTTACAGTCGACGTAGCGTTGATATTGGTAAACTTATGAAACTGTTATGAAAAACCCTATTACAGCACGTCCGGTTATTGCATATAGAAAAAAATCCAAGTCTCAAGGATATCTTAGTCTCCACCCGACTACACGACGCTTAAGCCTCTAAGCCAATCCATTTTTCAGTGGTTGGTTTGTTGTTATCCCTTTCCTAACAATTTTTTTAAAACAAATACATCGTATCCGGCTGTAAATAAAACATAGTACTAGCCAAATAAATTTAAAACAAGACCTAAAAACGGTTATATTTTGTATATCACAACGGTCAATTTAAAATCAATTTCGAATCCCTGGGCAAAATTAGAAAATAAAAAATGTTTAGTTTTAAAAAATTCCTGAGCCAGTGCGTTCATTCATTCTTAAATACATACACACATACATATATACATATATACATACATATATACATATATATATATATATACCATGCATATATATAAAAACAAAAACGAACAAGATAATTTTTGAAGTGTACTATTGTATTAAACAAGCAACAATGTTGCACCCTATCAATATAACAGATACAAAGGACAGATATATACATACATACATACATACATACATACATACATATCAGCAGAAGTTAAGCGCCACATGATTCTAATTGAAATAACAATCGATGCAATGTACTTGTTCAGCCCGTGCAATGCGAACGTGTATATTGGTACTGGTGCATATTACGTGGGTCATGAAGCAGGCAACCACCAGTATCACAAAAAGCCAGTTTGTTGCCAGTGTTGTTTCTTGTAGATATTTGGGTGGTATCATTAGTAAAAAGGCTATGGCTAGACGCCAACGTTAAGGACCGGCCTAGGTCAGAAAACAAGAAATAGAGAAACTTGTGCCTTAGTTCAATTTACAAAGACCCTTCACCAACGCAACCATCCTCCGTAAACTATGGATACCATATAACCGAATGTCCACCAGTACGGTCAGAAGAAGGTTACATGCTGCTGGAATGAGGTCACGGCCACCTATCATCGGACCTCTGCTGACTCAAAGACACAAACATGACCGTCTTCTGTGATGTAATGCAGAGCGGCATGGAACATGAGAACATGGCGCCGGGTTCACTGGTCCGACGAAAGCCGATTCCTGTTAAAAGTGATTGATTGCAAAACGCGAATATGGAGACCCAGAGGAATTGCATTTGACCAGCTCAACATCCAGGAGGCAGTTTCACTTTTGTGGAGGGTCTGTCGTGGTGTGGGGGTGTTGTTCCTACGATTGCAAGCTGGATTTGGTAGTTTTGCGTGGTAACCTCAATGGACAGATTTATCAAACAGACATTTTGTATACCGAAGTTATTCCACATTTTGATAACCATACAATTGGCACACGTCACATATTCATGAATGATAATGCCAGGCCACACAGAGCGCAGACAGTGGTCCAATGTTTGAAGAGCAATGCCACTGAGCAGATGTCTTGGCCAGCGAGGAGTCCTGATCTTAACCCTGTCAAACATTTGTGGAATATTTTGGGTCGCAGAGTGAAAGCCATGTAACCCCCAGTGCAGCATCTCTGGGAACTAGCCCAAGCACTCCATGAAAAATGGCGCAGGATCCCACAGTTAACAACCAGATGACTTGTTAGTAGTATGAGAAGACGTGGGTATAATGTCGTCCGTGTGAGAGGAGGGTACACCAGGTACTGACGATGAGGCATATTACTGGAAGTGACTTTGAAGCTAGAGAGCGAGGAGGGTACACCAGGTACTAACGATGAGGCATGTTACTGGAAGTGATGTTGAAGTTAGAGAGACAGGAGGGTACACCAGGTGCTGAAGATGAGGCATGTTACTGGAAGTGATTTTGAAGCTAGAGAGAGAGGAGGGTACACCAGGTACTGAAGATGAGGCATGTTACTGGAAGTGACTTTGAAACTAAAGAGAAAGAGGAGGGTACACCAGGTACTGAACATGAGGCATGCAACTGGAAGTGACTTTGAAGCTTTAGAGAGAGAAGGGTACACCAGGAAGTGAACATGAGGCATGCTACTGGAAGTGACTTTGAAGCTAGAGAGAAAGGAGGGTGCACCAGGTACTGAACATGACGCATGCTACTGGAAGTGACTTTGAAGCTAGAGATAGAGGAGGGTACACCAGGTACTGAACATGAGGCATGCTACTGGAAGTGACTTTGAAGCTATAGAGAGAAGAGGGTACACCAGGTACTGAACATGAGGCATGCTACTGGAAGTGACTTTGAAGCTATAGAGAGAAGAGGGTACACCAGGTACTGAACATGAGGCATGCTACTGGAAGTGACCGTGAAGCTAGAGAGAGAAGGGTATACCAGGTACTGAACATTAGGCATGTTACTGGAAGTGACTTTGAAGCTAGGCATTAGCAAACCAGTTTTGAACAAATTTGATGTGTGAACGTTTTTCTCAATTACATAATTGTTTTGTTTGTGTATACCTCTGATTTTACATGAATTGCCAATACAGACATCAATGTTTCACCATTTTCGTTTCTTTGTGTTTTTTGTAATACTGAACACTAAACCGTACACCATGAACATGTGTGTGATATATCCACTAGAAAAATTAATGCACACTTGAAACATATACATTAGAAAAAAAACTGGAGGTGATTAACGTTTGCTGATATATATATGTAATCCACTGCTAAGATCAGGAAAGATGACGTCGCTTACCGAAATGACGTCATGTTGCAGCTAACATGCAACAGCTAACATGCAACCCAGATGTTCACAGGAGCATAAATATTTTACTGGGGGACGATCTCAGATTCAGAAATCCTCACATTAGATGCCCTAGCTAACAATAATAATACTCTTGATACCAGATGGTCTAGTTGGCAAAATTTACTTATGATACCCAATGGACAAGCTGATGATACGAGGTGCCTAATGGACAACCTGGCAATACTGAACCCGTGATACCAGATGGACTAGCTGACAATACTTAACTCGTAATACCAGATACACTAGCTGCTAATACTGAACTATTGGCATTAGATGGACTAGCTGACAATACTGAATACATGATACCAGATGGACTAGCTGACAATACTGAACTTTCGATACCAGATGGACTAGCTGTTGATACTGAACTCGTGACACCGGACGGGAAATTTGGTAATACTGAACTTGTCATACCAGATGGGCTAGCTGGCAATACTGCACTCGTGACACCAGATGGGCTAGCTGGCAGTTTTGAAATCGTGATACCAGACGGACTAGCTGACAAATATAATTTGTGACATCAGAACTAGCTGGCAATACTGAACTCGTGACACCAGACGGGCTAGCTGATAATACTGAACTCGTGACATCAGGATTAGCTGACAATACTGAACTCGTGACATCAGGACTAGCTGACAATACTGAACTCGTGACATCAGGACTAGCTGACAATACTGAACTCGTGATACCAGACGGGCTAGCTGGCAATACTGAACTCGCGATATCAGATGGAACAACTGGCAATACTGAACTCGTGATACCAGATGGAACAACTGGCAATACTGAACTCGTGATACAAGATGGAACAACTGGCAATACTGAACTTGTGATTTCAGATGGAACAACTGGCAATACTGAACTCGTGATACCAGATGGAACAGCTGGCAATACTGAACTCGTGATACCAGATGGACACGATGGCAGTACTAAGCTTGTGATATCGAATAGACGAGCTGACAATACTGAACTCGTGATACCATACAGACTAGCTGACAATACTGAACTCGTGATACCAGATGGAACAACTGGCAATACTGAACTCGTGACACCAGATGGAACAACTGGCAATACTGAACTCGTGATACCAGATGGACACGATGGCAGTACTGAGCTTGTGATATCGAATAGACTAGCTGACAATACTGAACTCGTGATACCATACAGACTAGCTGACAATACTGAACTCGTGACACCAGATGGAACAACTGGCAATACTGAACTCGTGATACCAGATGGACACGATGTCAGTACTAAGCTTGTGATATCGAATAGACTAGCTTACAATACTGAACTCGTGATACCATACAGACTAGCTGACAATACTGAACTCGTGATACCAGATGGAACAACTGGCAATACTGAACTCGTGATACCAGATGGAACAACTGGCAATACTGAACTCGTGATACCAGATGGACACGATGGCAATACTAAGCTTGTGATATCGAATAGACCAGCTGACAATACTGAACTCGTGATACCATACAGACTAGCTGACAATACTGAACTCGTGATACGAGACAAACTACCGGACAATACTGAACTATTGATTCCAGATGGACTAGCTGACAAAAGTGAACTCGTGATACCATACAGACTAGCTGACAATACTAAACTCATGATACCAGACAGACTACCGGACAATGCTGAACTATTGATTTCAGATGGACTAGCTGACAAAACTGAACTCGTGATACCAGACGGAACAACTGACAATAATACAGATCTAGATAACAACACTGATATTGTCGTCTCAAGTGGACAAGCTTGATATCGAAGACCAGAGAAAATGCCAGGTAGACTAGCTAACAATACAAAACCCATAATGCCAGATGGACGGATAATATAACAATCAAAATATTAGATGGACGAGCTGACTATTGCACATTGATAGACTAGCTAAACATGCCGGCATCCTAATACCAGAGGGGCTACTAAAATCAAATGATTATATTATAGAATGTTAATTATTTAATTATTTATGTAAATCATAAAATATTCGCGAACTTAAAACGTAGCAAAATCCAAATACATGACACATTAGCGACGTAACCCTTAAGAGAGGACATCATATCAGATACTAAACAAATAAGTGATGTAACCCTTAAGAGAGGACATCATATCAGATACTAAAACAAATGAGCGACGTAACCCTTAAGAGAGGACATCATATCAGATACTAAACAAATTAGCGACGTAACCGTTAAGAGAGGACATCATATCAGATACTAAAACAAATAAGCTGGTATTTTCGAAACTGATCCAGAACTGGAAAACATGATCCACAACTGGCGTAACTACGCCAGCTCAAACAACACTGTTTTATTTATTTATTTATTTTATTATTATTATTATTATTATTATTATTTTTTTTTTTTTTTTTTTTTTTTTTTTTTTTTTTGTGTCAAACGTTTACCTAAATTTACATTTTATATCAGTGTTTATTTATATGGTCGATTGTCTTTATTACCAAGCCTTTTTTTTAAAGTCATACGCCCGCATGTTGACAGAATTCACAATTTTGTTTGAAGTGATCCGGAACTGGCACATGTATTAGAGGAAATCCGCTATATATTGTTTTTATTAGCAGCAAGAGATGATTCGTTTGCACGTTTCCAAAGACAGGCATGTTAACACAGGCCACGAACTTTGATATACCTTTCGCGGGACAGGAACAAAAAAACCCACAGAGAAATTGTCCACTGGGGTGGTTTGATCTTACGAGGCAAGCACATCAAACCAGCACTCGGTTTAATTTGATCTTCATTGTGTGGGTTGTAGGTATAAAAAAAAAACTGTTTTCCACGTTGACCTATCTGGAACAGTTTTTGTTTATTTTTTTCAATTTCACTGCACAGAATGAACACTATTATAATGAACCCATTTGCAAATGACATACAACTAAGAAATACCAATAATGTTTATTGTCCAAAATTGAAACTGGACGTGACCAATGGAAACATGCATAGACATACATATGGAGACAGATATAAAGAGACATGGAGAAGGAGAGATACAATCGTATAAGGAACAAACTAAATACTGGCAAAAAAGACAGTGGGATTTCAAATATAGACAGAAAGGTGCGCGTGAGCATACACACGAACGTACACACAGACGCGTGCGCGCACGTACACACACACATGTGATACCACATGGACAAGCTGACAATACTGAACTCGTGATATCAGATGGACAAGCTGGCAATACCGAACTCGTGGTATCAGATGGACAAGCTGACAATACTGAACTCGTGACACCGGATTGACAAAATGATAATACTGAACTCGTGATACCAGATGGACCAGATGATAATACCGAATTCGTGATATCAGATGGACCAGATGACAATACTGAACTTGTGATACCGGATTGACAAGATGTTAATACTGCACTCGTATAGCATACCCTTTAAATGTACTAGAGATACAACTTTGCGGTGGTTTCAGTACAGACTAACCATTTTTTATATACTATTCACTATATAGATACCAGTAAATGTACTTTCTGTAATCTGCTGCCAGAGACAATGGAACACTTATTCTATGATTGTCATTTTGTTAAAAAAAAACCTATGGAAATCTATTGCAAATTGGATAACAAATACTATGGGTGAACATATTACTTTTGATAAACATATAGTTATCTTAGATTTGCCTAATGAACAAAACAGCAGTGTAGTAAATTGGATGATTTTAATATAAACTATTATATTTATTCTATAAAAATGCAAAAACTAAAATTGAACTTACGATTATTACAACGGACAATTAAAAACAAATTAGAAATGTTGAGGTGTATTCTGCTTAAAAACTGAATACGGATATTTTGAAACATATTGGAAGAAATGGTATAATTTATGTATTGACAATTTTACATGAACTTTTTTCAACTGTAGTTTAATATACTGCCTTAGAGAGAAACATTAAAAGATAAAATTTGCAACCCGTTATTCTTTTCTCTCACTTATGATATTTCGTTTTTCCCCTTTTTTCTTTCTCTTCTTTCTTGCTTCCAGAAATAATTAAAACTAATTACCGACATGTATGAAAACTGATGTACATGGATATTTGTGTGTGTAATGCGTGTGTGTGTGGGGGGGGGGGGGGGGGGGGGTAGGTGAGTGGATGAGAGGTTTTTTTTAATGCAGTATATGTTTTAAACATGAACATTGTATTGTGTACATGTAAATAGTCTGTGTATATATATATATATATATATATATATATATATATATATATATATATATATGAAATATAATTAAAATATGTGTACGTCAGTGAGCTCAGGGCGCCTCAACCCTGACACTGCCAAATGTTTCTGGGGACAATACAATTTAAAAAAAAAAAAAAAAATTCTTAACTCGTGATACAAGATAGACTAGATGGCAATACTGAATTCGTGTTATCAGGTGGACAAGCTGACACTATTGAACTTGTGATGTCAGATAGACAAGCTGACAATACTAAACTCGATATACTCGTGACAGACTAGCTGACAATATAGAATCCATGATACCTGACGCACTAGGTGGAACTACTGAACTGGTGATACAAGATGAACTAGTGGGCAATATTGAACTTGTGATACCAGATGGACTACCTGGTAACACGTAACTGTCGATACCAGATGAATTAGATGGACCAAATAGCTGACAATACCAAACTCGTGATACCAGATGGGCTAGCTAAAAATGCTGACATCTTGACACCACATCATAATACCAACGTCCGAAACTGACATCTTCTACCAAACAACTACTCAAAATGTTCAACTCATGAAACCAGAAGAGTGGAAACTATTTCCCAATTCCTGACACCTGTAAGACAGACACCAGCGACAAACCTGTGGCACCACATTCAGAACCACTACTTTTAGAAAGAATATCTGTAATCACAGTTTGATTACCTCGACCTTCTTTGTTCAATTTCAAGGTAAAACAACTCAGTTGCTTCCGGATGATCTGTCGATAGTTTGCGGAACTTCCAATCAGGATGTAAAGGTTTTGTCCAAAATTTAAAAGGTATATTATGAAACAGATGGCCCAGATATTACCGAGTAATGCCAGATCTTTGACATATGTGGTTTGCCTCTTTATAGTCAGATGATGTATGTTGTAACGCTTCAGAATAATGTTTGAAGAAAAGCATAAGAATCCACACAATGCATAATTATGCGTAAACATTCATATTTATTTGAAATTGTATGCACTGTTTTGTATTGTAACTACAATAGAGTTGCGTCTTTCACACATAGAAAATGACTCACATGCTAGTTTTCCAATTCTTTTTTTTATTGTATATATAGCCTTGATTCGCATACTTTAATGAGTTTTTTAATTATGTTTTGGAACTTCAGCGTACTTTCTTTGCAGTTTGGACCTATTGTTTCATATGTGTTATGACTTGACCCGTGTCTAGTGTCTACCCTTACTGTTTTAATGACAGACCAAACCGATATTGGAATTAGTTACATTTTAATCATGTTTCTTCCCAAAGCATCATTTTAAGTAAAATCATTATTGTGTATGTGTATTGCATTACGGGTGTTACTGAATATTGCAGTGATACTTAACTTAAAGCTGCAGTCCCTGGAATATTTTAATTATTAAAGCATTTAGAATAGATGATCCAGTTCTGTTTGGTACATAAAAGGTCCACCACATCGCTATAGTTTCGGAATGCTCGCTTATATACAATATCTAGGTCAACTACAAACGCAATGGTCAGCTTTATTTTTCTTCATTTAGCGGGACGCCAGTAGAACTGGGACTTTATGTGATTTGCGCAGGCGCTGAGCTTCTCACGTAATATTGAACAAATTTAACTGTTTTGACTGAGAGGTTGTCTCATATCTCCAAAACATATTTATATCCATAGAGGTATGATACAACATTGCCAGGGGTCAGTGGGGGATTTGCCTTGACATGTTGACAGTGGCCAGTGGTTGGCATACGTGTTACATGTAAGGGGTGTTAAACAATGTATTGTGTTCGATTTACGTAACATTTCAGTAGCGTAGAAAGGTGCCAAAAAGTGTGTGTGTGTGTGTAGGGGGGGGGGGGGGGGGGGGGGGGGGGGGAGGGAGACGCACATTTATATTTACACACTTTTACAGTATTATAAAGCAAATATAAAGCAAAATATCTGAATAATGGAAGGCACATGACCCCTTGCACCCCTGCTTCCTACACGAGTGCATTTATCAAGACTATATGCTATTTCTATTCATTACTTAGATCTAAAAAAAAATGTATTTTTTGGAAATGCGCGGTCGGTCTAGGATCGTTCCCCATCAACGGGCTCGTTCCAGCCAGTGTGCCATTACTGGTATATAAAAGGCCATGGTGTGTGATATCATGTCTGTGGGATGGTACATATAAACGATCCCTTGCTAAAAATAAAACGTAGCGGGTTTCTAAGACGCGTGTGTACGGATTTTTTTTTTTTTTTGGGGGGGGGGGGGGGGGGGGGGGGGGGGGGGGGGGGTTTTTTTTTTTTTTTTTTTTTTTTTTTTTTGGGGGGGGGGGGGGGGGGGGGGGGTGAGTGAAGAAACAACAACATCGCACTGATCGACAAGCTAAAGCTGGTGAAAATCAAGCATGACGTAATTGATAAATGAATCAATAATCCAATTTGTGTTCTTCTAATTTTATGTTCACTCTGTCTCATTAGCGTATTATTACTTCTGGGTTTTTTTCCTTTTGAGAATAGCATTATTGAACCATTTCGTGGTCATGCTGTGGAGATGTAATTACCAAACTACCCCAATCTATTACATTATGTGATGCAATTTGATTTTGTAATTACAATACATTATATTCGGATAAGTTGATGCAAACAATTCTTAATTGTTTTCCTTGCAATTATTAGGCCTGAGCATTTAACATAGTTTGACACCCAATAGCTGATGTATTTTTCGTGCGGAGGTGTCGCTAAACATTCATTCATTCATTTATTAGACCTAATGAATATGATCGCTTGATGAACACAACTACACATCTGTGTGAATCGACTTGTACATGATGGTTTGATGAACACACCTACACATTTGTGTGAATCGACTTGTATGTGATGGTTTGATGAACACAACTATACATGTGCGTGAATCGACTTGTATTTGATGGTTTGATGAACACACCTACACATTTGTGTGAATCGACTTGTATGTGATGGTTTGATGAACACAACTATACATGTGTGTGAATCGACTTGTATATGATGGTTTGATGAACACAACTACACATTTGTGCGAATCGACTTGTATATGATGGTTTGATGAACACAACTACACATTTGTGTGAATCGACTTGTATTTGATGGTTTGATGAACACACCTACACATTTGTGTGAATCGACTTGTATGTGATGGTTTCATGAACACAACTATACATGTGTGTGAATCGACTTGTATATGATGGTTTGATGAACACACCTACACATTTGTGTGAATCGACTTGTATTTGATGGTTTGATGAACACACCTACACATTTGTGTGAATCGACTTGTATGTGATGGTTTGATGAACACAACTACACATTTGTGTGAATCGACTTGTATATGATGGTTTGATGAACACAACTACACATTTGTGTGAATCGACTTGTATTTGATGGTTTGATGAACACACCTACACATTTGTGCGAATCGACTTGTATTTGATGGTTTGATGAACACAACTACACATTTGTGTGAATCGACTTGTATATGATGGTTTGATGAACACAACTACACATTTGTGTGAATCGACTTGTATTTGATGGTTTGATGAACACACCTACACATTTGTGTGAATCGACTTGTATGTGATGGTTTGATGAACACAACAACACATTTGTGTGAATCGACTTGTATTTCATGGTTTGATGAACACAACTACACATGTGTGTGAATCGACTTGTATGTGATGGTTTGATGAACACAACTACACATTTGTGTGAATCGACTTGTATTTCATGGTTTGATGAACACAACTTCACATCTGTGTGAATCGACTTGTATATGATGGTTTAATGAACACAACTACACATTTGTGTGAATTGACTTGTATATGATGGCTTGATGGACACAACTACACATCTGTGTGAATCGACTTGTATATGATGGTTTGATGGACACAACTACATATTTGTGTGAATCGACTTGTATATGATGGTTTGATGAACACAACTAAACATCTGTGTGAATCGACGTGTATATGATGGTTTAATGAACACAACTACACATGTGTGTGAATCGACTTGTATATGATGGTTTGATGAACACAGCTTCACATTTGTGTGAATCGACTTGTATATGATGGTATGATGAACACAACTACACATTTGTGTGAATCGACTTTTATTTGATGAAATCTTTCTACTGAATATATCGCTATTTAGAGGTTTTTGTTTAGTCCCTTGAATGTTTGTGAAAAGCGAAACTTCATTATATATATAATGTCACGTAAAATTGGTCGATGGTAACCAAGCGTTACTGTAATTTTGTGCTAGAATAGAGAGCGTCTCCAGTGATATTTTATTGAATTGATTTTCTTATAAAACGAAGCAAACGCCCTTGCACTGCCCAGACAACTGTAATCTATACTCAAAACAAATGGCATAATATATAATGAAATCACTATATAATGAAATCTAGGCTGTGTGTCCAGGATAGTGGGTTAGTAGTAGTAGAGAGAGAGAGAGCGAGAGAGAGAGAGAAGAAGAAGGTGTAGTGGTCTTACACTTATTCATTGAGTCGTTGAAACTATCTCTGGGTGGGAGCCGGTACTGAGATGCGAACACTGTACCTACAAGCTGTACCATGACACCACAAATGCCGGTGCATCAACTAAGTTAATTGGTAGGCTGATTTAGACCCGGTGTGGAGCGTGCTGTCTGGTTAAAAAAATCAAAATCAATTAAGTCTAGATTGGATACGTACATCTGGAAATAATCGTATTTGGCGCATATACCCACAACGCAAGCAGAAGATGCATCAGGGGCAACCGTCGGACCGCACACACGTACCGCACTCAGTCTATATCAGACTATACTCACTTTAACTTTCAACGAACCGCTCCAAAATGCGCAAACATTAATTCAAGGAAATTGCGCAATTTTTACCATTTTGACTTAATCCTACGGGATATTCAAAATTCAATGAAACCAAAAGATGCCCCCGTCCGCTATCGATCCCGGTCGTGCTTCTGGTGCACTCTTGCACTAGCCAGCGCGGGCGGTCCTTTCCTCCCAGCCACCCACCCCAATCCTTTCCCTGTTCTGGACGAAGGAGCTGACCTAAGCCGTCACATGCGCCCATGATAGGCGTGCGCTACAACAGCTTGTTCTGAATGTACACGTTAGACGCTATGATCTGACCTGACCTGACCTGACCTGTGGCTGTTGAAGACTATCCAGGAAGGTCGAATGATCTCATTTACGGACACCTTCCTTTTTGTTGATAAGAGACAGACAACTGATCGTATTGGACTTATGATTTATATTTGAAGAACCACGCAGATGATACCTTAACTGTGATTGCCTCGAATGTACCATTACGCATGTGAGAAAGCGATCGAATTTATCGTAGGTGTTTGTTTCTTTGTTTTTGTTTGTTTAAAAAACAAAACAAAAAAAACAAGAAGACAGATGCCCTGCATATACACGGAAACGATAGCTTTGGAATCATACCCATGTGATTATCATAAAGGTTGTGGTTTTTTTGTTTAACGACACCACTAGAGCATATTGAGTTATTAGTCATCGGTTATTGGATGTCAATCATTTAGTAATTTTGACATATAGTCTAAGAGAGGAAGCCCGCTACATGTTTTCCATTAGCAGCAAGGCATATTTTATATGCACCATCCCACAGGCAGGATAACACATACCACGGCCTTTGATATACCAGTCGTGGTGCATTCTTATAGGCGTCTCGAGATGTCAACAACTGAAGAAAGAGGATCCAGCGATGGGGTTCGATCCCAGACCGACCGCGCATCAAGCGAGAGCTGGACTACGTCCCGACCTTCTCATAAATAATGTACTCATGTACATAAAGGGACGGGACGTAGCTCAACGGTACAGCATGAAGAGGCGACAGCGGGTTTCCTCTTTCTATATCTGTATTGCCCGTAACCATATGTCCGACTCCATATAACCGTAAATAAAATGTGTTGAGTGTGTCGTTAAATAAAATAATTCCTTCCTTCCTTCATATATATGATTTAAACCACCTTAGCCTGGACAACTACTCAAAAACGCTTATTTTGTAATACTTTGTAATCCAATTCAGATGGGGGTTTTAAAAGTAATTCCGAAACATAAGCACAAACGATAGATTGGAGATGCATTTCCATCATTCCACACACACAGTTAATTGTAATCCATGTAAAATGCCTAGTTATTTGTCTGTGGCACAGCTGTTTGGCAATGATGGCAACATGCATACATTTAAATTGGACAAAACCATACCTACCTACCCCCCCCCCCCCCCCCCCCCCCCCCCGTTACAAAAATTGCAATCCGTACGCATATGTTCCCAAGGGTATATATCCACATAACTTGCAGTATACTACATAAATTGAACCTAATATTAAAAATAACTTGTTATCGAACACACTGACCTGTAAGTGGAGTTATACTAACTGGTATCTGTTGAAGATTCTTCACGACGGTCGCAAAATCTACTTTACGATCATCTTCCTGATATTTTATAGCAGCCAAACAACCAGTCAGATTTGATATTACATATAATCGACATGATTGTCCTTTTTCCTAGTTGAAGAACCAATCGAACGGTGTATTTATTCTGATTGACAAAACTGCTAAATGTGTCTTTCTGTGTAGGCATCTGACGTCTGTGCACATTCCCATATGGCTGTGTGTGTATGTGTGTGTGTGTGTGTGTGTGTGTGTGTGTGTGTGTGTGTGTGCGTGTGTGTGTATGCATGTTCTTGTGGCTATGGATGTATTTATGCGTGTAGGTTTCTGTATGTCATTGGGTTCGTGTATTATGGTGTGTATATATTAAGTGTGTGTACCCCCCCCCCTCTCTCTCTCTCTCTCTCTCTCTCTCTCTCTCTCTCTCTCTCTCTCTCTCTCTCTCTCTCTATATATATATATATATATATATATATATATGCGCGTTTGTGTGTACACGTTTTGTCTCTGTTGTGTGTATGTGTTTCTGTCTGGGTGAATGTGTTTTGAATGTGTGTGCGTGCGTATGCACGTGTGTTTGTGTGTGCGTGTGCACGTGTGTTTGTGTGCACGTGTGTTTTGTGTGCGCGTGTGTGTGTATGTGTGTGTATTTGTGTGTGTGTGTATGTGTGTGTATGTATGGGTATGTGTATGTATGTGTGTGTTTATATGTGTGTGCGTATGTGTATGTGTGTATATGGCTGTGTGTGTGTGTGTGTCCGTGTATATGTGTGTGTATGTGTGTGTGTATATGTGTATGTGTGTGTGAGTATGCGTGTGTGTATGTGTGTGTATGTGTGTGTATGTGTGTGTGTGTATGTGTGTGTATGTGTGTGTGTGTATGTATGTGTATGTGTGTGTATGTGTGTGTTTATATGTGTGTGCGTATGTGTATGTGTGTATATGGCTGTGTGTGTGTGTGTGTCCGTGTATATGTGCGTGTATGTGTGTGTATATGTGTATGTGTGTGTATGTGTGTGTGAGTATGCGTGTGTGTATGTGTGTATGTGTGTGTGTGTGTATGTGTGTGTTTGTATGTGTATGTGTATGTGTATGTGTGTGTGTGTGTGTGTGTGTGTATGTGTGTGTGCGTGTGCGTGTGTGTGCGTGTATGTGTGTGTGTATGTGTGTGTGTGTTTGTGTAGGTTTTGTTCTTTGATTGTCTGTTCGTCTTCTGTGCCTTCAGTTATTTCTGCATTGCTTTGCTAGCTTTATTTTTTCTCCTTTTGATATTTTCCTCTTTTTTTCGTATTATTCATCCGTACCGTACGCTGTTAGTTGGAATCTCTGTATGAGGCAATTTGATGTTCGTGTATTGACTTACTTCTTGACTTGTACTGCAGTTCGGCTGGTATAAAAGGAATGCAGGTCGGTGGGAACCTATCGGACCTCCATAGCTTAGGAACCATAGTCCTACCCGGACTTTCATACCTGGTTTATTTTTAAATTGTTTTTATCCTAGGACTTGTATTCCTACCTGACTTAAACTCCTTCTACATCCGTGACATAAATACTAGCCCGGCAAATTAGATGTTCGTTTGTTATACTCTACAATTTGCACGAGCTGCCAGAAAGACACGAGAAAAAAAAAAGTAATGTTTTGGCAGCCTTTCCTCGCAGTGTGATGAATAGTGTACGATTCTCTTAAGAATATTGTGGGTTGAAATCTCTGTCAAAAACTATGTTTAAGTTTGAATATCAACTTATGTATTTTTTTTTACGCCATACACTTGTGGATCAGACACTTTAGTGAATTTTTTAATCGTCTTACATTTTTGTTTTCATATTGAAGTAGGACGAATATCTTGGGTTTTTTCAAAGGTATATAATGCAACTACAGATATAAAGTAGGCTATATGGTCATGTGTTCAACACAAATAAATATATATATATATATATATATATATATATATATATATATATATATATATATATATATATATATATGAAAACTGGTAATTCCAGCGAACAGCAAAAAGCAATTTCTATATACACCAACATAATTTTTAATAATATTTTTTTTAGAAGTTTATATTTCGACGGTAAGTCACAATCTGATTAATTGTGATTTTCTTAATCTTTGTCCGGTCGGACTTCCATTCCTATGAATCTTAGTCTATGGGACTTGTATTACTAGGAATGTAAGTCTGTGGGACGTTTATTCCTGGTACTCCTAGTCCACAGGACTTTCAATCCTAGAATTTATTTCCGATATTTTGTTTATTACGTATATATGATTACTGAAAATCTCAGAAATAAAACTTTGAAAACTGTACTTGGTTCTACTGGTTAGTACTAATAACTAGTAATATAATGACCAGTTACTACAATATAAAAATAACAGGAATAATAAGCATGACAATTGCCTTTTATTGATGAACAATTACAAATAGCATTAAAAACACTTGAAATTAATTACCACTGACCGCCTTATGGCAGACCGGCCTCGGTGGCGTCGTGGTTTGGCCATCGGTCTACAGGCTGGTGGGTGCTGTGTTCGGATCCCAGTCGAGGCATGGGGTTTTTAATCCAGATACCGACTCCAAACCCTGAGTGAGTGCTCCGCAAGGCTCAATGGGTAGGTGCAAACCACTTGCACCGACCAGTGATCCATAACTGGTTCAACAAAGGCCATGGTTTGTGCTATCCTGCCTGTCGGAAGCGCACATAAATGATCCCTTGCTGCCTGTCGTGAAAGAGTAGCCTATGTGGCGACAGTGAGTTTCCTCTAAAAAAATAAAAAGTGTCAAAATAACCATTGTTATGTTTGACGTCCAATAGCCGATGATAAGACAAAACAAAAATCAATGTGCTCTAGTGATGTTGTTAAATAAAACAAACTTTACTTTCCTTATTGCAGTTTTTACAATCATAAACATAAGAGACAATTTGGGAAAAGGGTCTCTGTATTATTATACCTGGCCGTTAGGAACATTATAAGCGTCCGAGACTGGCTGGAGGAGGGGGGGGGGGGGGGGGGGGGGGGGGGGGGGGGGAAGTCGGTCTCTCCCAAAGTACTGGGGGGGGGGGGGGCAATGAACACGTTCGGGGAAAATGAGCTGGCCTGAAATCTTCACCATATATTTCCATCGTTCTACTCACAATATTAGTTGTAATCCATGTACACATGATTTGTTTGGAATCCTAGATAGTTTCATGGTAGTAATGCGAATATAAATATACATGTACGTTGTGTTCTACATTCGGACATTTTCGTTTCATTCGGGCAATACAAATCAGCCTTCCTTCTACCACAAAGGGAGCCTCAATGCCTATTGTGACCAAAAACTGTCAGCTGTAAAAGTGTCATGAGTAGTTAGTATGTTTAAAAGTATGTTTGTAAATTGTGTGTGCATGTTATTGACAGTATGATAATTCTTCAGGAGTTATTGTTTTGTTTTAGTTGGTGCTGTGGCCTATTGAGCTGCTGAAACCAACTCATAGTCATTGATATTTCTATTAATTGATAAACCTTAATGAAAACATATTTTTTTGTCGATGGTATGGTTGTTTGGGACTAAGGTATTACAGAGCCTAGAGTCTGATGTCATATGTTAGACCCACTTAATTTTTGAAAATGAGCAACATTGACAAAGCAGGCACATGTTCAGTAAGTTATGTGTGTGTGGGGGGGGGGGGGGGGAGTCAAGGGAAACAATTAACCCTAGAGCGCCGCCTGTATCAAATATGATACGCAAAATAAATTAGGTTAATTAAAATTAACAAATATAAAACAGTTTGTACAATCAACATACCATTGTCTACAAATGCCTAATGTATCACATTTAGTACAGAACACTAGTGCCACCTATCGTATTTTTTGAGAATTAGTGTCAAAAGATGGACGAAAACAAGAAGGGCTACATTCGCATCTGAAGAAATGTTTGATAAAGAAATGTAACACGCAGGTGAGTGGGACTGATTAGTAAATTCTATGTATATTTGTAGTAATAAACAAAGAATGCAGTAAACTGAAATAATCTGATACTTACATTTTAACATGTACAGGAAAAGGCACCAAACTACGCGTATCAAATATGATACGTCAGGCGTTCGTGGTTTGACGTCACTAAAGTTAAGTGTCTCATACCAGAATTTCAAAAATACAAACTCTAAAACAGTCACACGCCAGTGTTTTAAAATTGCGATAGCACAGCAATAATAATGAAAATATATATATGTATTATTATAAACAAGAACTTTATTATATAATAATAATAATAATAATAATAATAATAATAATAATAATAATAAATTATATAAATAAATAGCCTAAATAAAATAAGTAAAATAAAAGAATATTTTTTTAGTAGATTTTTGTTTTCCATTTCAGATTTTTTGTCATCAATTTCATTATGAATGAGCAACATTTTACATTGAAAGATGCCCTTGAAATAATAGATGGCGACTTAAGTGAAATTGATGGGAATGAAAATGAAATTGAAAATGAAGACCCAGATGACACTAACTGGCTAATTGGGGTTCACCATGTCACTGATAGTGACAGTGATGATGATGTGCCACTTATTGAGTTATCCAATAAAAGAAAGAAAATAACGGACGACTATGACAGTGATGATGACATACCTTTACAACAGTTGCTTAATAATAAACTAACACTACCTAACAATTACAAGTGGTGTAAGCAAATGTTTACCCCTCCATCAGATACCAAGTTCCATGGTAATACAACATTGCCACCACTACCTACATCAAGTGACGGCGAGATAACACCGTATTCACTATTTAAAATGTTCATTACAGATGATATGTTGGCCACAGTGGCCAAAGAAACCAACAAGTATAGTGTTGAAAAAGACGGAAAATCTACCAATACCACCCCTCAGGAACTATAGCAGGTGCTTGGGATATATTTTTTCATGGGGCTCGCACAGATGCCTAATGCACGATGCTACTGGGAACAGGAAGTAGCTTATAGTTCCATCTCTAGTGTTATGGCACGGGATCGATTTCTGAAATTATTATCGAGGCTCCATTTTGAGGACAATAACAATGCAACAGATAAAATGAAAGAAGACAAATTATGGAAAATTAGAAGTTGGTTTGAGGCGATGCGGAAAAACTGCATGACTATACCACCAGAAGAGTGCCAATCTGTTGATGAAATCATTATCCCTTTCAAGGGTAGGTCACATTTGCGTGTGTACATGCCAAACAAACCTCACAAGTGGGGATTCAAGCTATGGGGTAGGTCGGGGTCTGATGGCTATATTTATGACTTTGACTTGTACCAGGCAGCCTTCAAAGATGACAAATCAGAACTTGGTCTCGCTGCAGGTGTAGTTGAGAAGCTGACAAATACTTTGCCATCAGATCGGCATTTCAAAGTATTTGCCGACAACTACTTCTCGTCTATACCACTTGTAGAAAAATTTTAAAAAAGAAAGATATGGTACATTGGCACTGTGCGCATGAATAGGGTAAAAAATTGCAAATTATCTGATGATAAGGAACTGAAAAAAAACAAGCGTGGGCACTACGAGTACATGGTTGAAGAAAAAACAAATACGGTTTGTCTTCGTTGGGTTGACAACCGACCTGTCAGCCTGATATCGTCATACGTTTGTGCAGACCCAGTTGGACAAGCGAGACGTTGGAACAGAAAAGAAAAAAAATATGAAACTGTTGACAAACCTGCCATTGTCGAAGAGTACAATAAGTTTATGGGTGGCATAGATCTTCTCAACATGTGCACATCCATGTACAAGCACAACTTGCGATCGGCTCGATGGTATTTATACCTCTTCTGGTATTCTGTTACCATTGCTTTGGTAAATGCCTGGTTTGTGTACCGAAGGTATCATGGTGAAATTGGCACAGAAAAGAGAAAAATCATGAGATTGAGAAAGTTCCAGGCATTGTGTGCCCAATCACTGACGAGTGCTGGAAAAGAGAAAAAGAAACGTGGGCGTCCGTCTGAGGAAGACCGGTCGTTACACCAATCTCCACCGGTGAAACGACCAAAATCCTCCAAATTGGTCGCACCTGATGTTCGGAGCGACGAATACAACCATTTCCCAACATGGGACAAATCTCGCCAGCGATGCAAATTATGTCCTGCAGCAAAACCGTTCTTTAGCTATGTGAAATGCCAAAAATGCCAAGTCCACCTCTGTTTGAACAAAGACAGAAATTGTTTTTACGCATTTCACTAGTGATAGGACCTAGTTCTAAAAACTCACATCTTTGGAGTTATTGTTGTTAATTCTTTTAAGAAGTTTATTGTTATGATTTGATAATTTCGCAGGTTTACAGTTGGAAAATTTGTTGCATTTCTTCGTTGGAGTTCATCAGTTTCGTTTTACAAGAAGAAATATGGCATACATGAAATAACACGGTTAACATTTTACATTAGCACCTGTTGAATACGTTCTGGTTTTTTAGTCTGCTAATAATGACGACAGTTGAGAGGGATGAAATAATGTTGATCGCAACGTAAAATAGCACAAATATTCGACACCGTATCATATATGATACATTGGGAACTAACTGTTTAAAACCTAATGTATCATATATGATACGGTCACTAAATTTGGCCAAAAAGTCCCAAAACTTTATTTTATTATATTTGTTGTTTTTCTTACATTGTTTGTTGATTGTTCACCAACTGTGATATTTTTCACATCGCTGTTTATATGTTCAGGCGTTCTAGGGTTAAAGGGTAATAATCAACACATTGTACTTTTCACTCATATTTGTTTTATGAAATGATAATTACAACTAATAAATATATTAAGACGATCATAATAACTGAACTCATGATACCAGATGGACTAGTTGACAATACTGTATGCGTGATGCCAGATAAACTAGGTGACACTACTGAACTCATGTTATCAGATTGACTAACGGATACGGTGGGGGGGGGGGTCTAGAATGTGGCAAGTTGAAATTTGAACATAGGTGTTTAGTCCACGCCACCCCACCCCACACCATATGTACACGCGCCTGCAACATTAATGACAAAAAGGCACACACTTAAAATTATATAATAACAACATAATTTATATAACGCAAATATCACAATTTTGTAGTTGAATTTTTATTATATATATATATATATATATATATATATATATATATATATATATATATATATTTATTATTATTATTATTATATATATATATATATATATATATATATATATATATATATATATATATATATATATATATATATTATTATTATTATATATATATATATATATATATATATATATATATATATATATATATATATATTATTAGTATTATTATTATCAAATACCAGTGCATAATATCTAACAGATAATTGTGTAGGAATATCATATGGGCAAGTTATACTTATTTGTGAGTACTAATACATGCTTCGAATTATTGAAAATCTTTTCGAGTTATTTTTAAATGTTTAAACATTTATTAGTTTTGTTCATGCAATAAGGCCAACAAAATGTGTACATACTCTTACAAATGATATAAATGGAAAATACTAGAATAAATAGAAAAAAATTAAATAAATAGAGGCGCCAATATCCTAAGTTAATTAAATAAACCAGAAAGGAAACTGCGTTTCGTTTTGTTTGCAGCTATAATTTAATTTGTATGTGTACCACCGGACTTAAATTGTCATTGTCCATGAAGCCAAGTCCGGCCCGCACTTGATATCCTGGCAGTCAGCCCAGTATTCCTAAGGAACGTAAGTCCTAGGACTTGCCTTCCTAGGTATATTAGACGTAGGACCTGCATTCCTAGGAGACTAATACCGGGCAGACAACTGTTCCTACGGACTTGCATTCCGTTTCCACCGGGTCCATCGTTTTAGTGCTCGAGATATCCAATTTCGTGCAGGTTATGTTGTTCAGATTTGAATATATGCTACTATAGATTATGCTGTGCAGAATGTACGAAGGGGTGTATATTCGTGAACAATAGTTTACGAGGGGCGAGTTAATTATTTTTTATAAATCTACAATTCCCAGTACATTATTTAACTCAATACATTATTCGTTAAATCAAATTACGTCATTTCTAAATCATCTTATATTTTATCTTTTTTACTGAAAATATTAGTTAAAATGACAAGGAATATTTACAAAACTAATAACTCAAAACTTTCGGACCTAACCTGAACGATTCAATCAGGAAATTATCATCAGTGTATGGCTGGAATTAAGCGTGATGCACGTGCTAAACAAACGTGTAATCTAGTTTTCAACAATTTTCGCTGTTCCGCCAGAATATATTACTATCATTAGTATCGAATTTCATGTTTGTTTGACAATGCAGATGTTTGCCCTCGTGGGCTAAAGCGTTGTATTTATTTACACTGAATGCAATGTGTCAGTAGTGGGTTCTAATATCTGACCTGGACGCATATAAAAGATTCACAGTTGTTGTCTCTTGAACAATCTACACCTAGAACAAAAAGGCGTACTTGACGTCACATGTATGGGTAATAGCAGAGTGTTTCGGTATCATCAGTATCATTTATGTTAAAGGGACATACCCTAGTTTCAACCCGTGAAACTTTAACACTATGTTTAGTTATTCTACAAACCTGTAACACATTTGGCTAACGTTACAATTCAGTGAAACATGAGTCTGCGACTTTGACATGGTGAACTACCCTCTAAAAATGGACTAAAACTCGACTCCATAACTGTTACTTCTCAGACGCACGCGCGTTTTTAAAAATACGAGAAATGCATTTTGTAATATTAAAAACACCAGGATGACCAAAAACACTTCAAATGTACGGAAATGAATAAGTTAAACAATACAATCTAAGTAAAGTATGATTTCAGTTATTAAAAATGGCTCCAATAGTAAACAATATGCCTTAGTGTTTAAACACTTGGGTATGTCCCTTTAACATGTCAATGTTTTGACTAACTAGTGTAACATACATAAACACCAAGTTGAATTGAAAACGGCCATTTATTTGTGACATAATAAAATGACAATAACCGACAAGCACACACATATCTAACTAGTTACATAACAACAATATGTGTAATAAATTTAGCAACCTTATCACTGAGACATTTGTTTTATTGCCATGAGATCAAAGACGTGTGCAACATTATATGCGATAAGAATTAATGCCATATACTGTTGAATATTCACATTAATCGATAAACTATACATATTACTAGTAAATACCAACATTATACAACTTGCAAAAACGTATTCTGTGGAATGGAGGGCTACTTAATGGAATCTGCTTTGACTAAATATAATTACATACTTGTTTTGCTTAACATTGCCTCGTATTAGATCCTTGGGCAAGAACCATAACCGACGAGTTTCATATAATATGACGAGTTGTCTTTAATGGTAAAACACCAGCACTCATGAGACAAGGGATTGTCATTAACGATTGTAGCCAGGATAGTGAGGTAGGTCCGGAGGAGACACAGATAGGCAACAGTGGTGGTGCTTTTCAATTTCACGTTTTCAATAATTGCACTAGTAACGGGTAAAAGTTCCGCTGTTCGCCAATCACGCACGCGACATGCTCCTGATTAAACATATGATAACATTTTGGGGGATCTTGGAGAGTGGCGCCTAATTCTAAGTTCGTTGGATGACGCTGACGTTCTCGGAGACGTCGTCCGAATCTGGACTCGTCTAAAAATATTACCCGAACCCAATGTCTGTGATGTGTACACCATTGACGTCTGGCAGAAATGTGCCTCGCTGTCAAATGTGGGGTAACGTAGGGTCGACATGCGCCGATGTTACTTATGTGCACTCTGTTACAAATAGACTGACCAGACACTGTAACGCCAGTTGTAACACGGTTTTCTCTTGCGATTTAATTGGTTGATTGACCTCCATTCCTCAACCTGTATGTCCTAATTAAGCGGTCCTGAACCCGAGTTGTGGCCCTTGTCAGTCTTGAACGGGGACGATCATCCACATTTCTGGTTTTTCGATATCGGGCTCACAACCGGCTAATGGCTTATTGTGGCACATTTAAGTCTAAGGGACACAATTTGCTGGGTGGTGCCAAGTTGGAGCATGCCTACAACCCTGACGTTACTGACGTTGAAAACGTCGCATTGTTGAAAAGTTGCACAATGTTGTGAAGAATGTTACAGCAAAATTATGATTTAGTGTTCCAGTAACAAACAAGAAAGAATGTTGCCACAGTGTGCACACAACGTACACACAACTAAGTGTTCAATTTCAAGTCACACCCTTTCACATTCAACGACACGCCAAGTGATTCACCATGAATACAATCGGTGTTTTCTTTGTTTTATGCACTTTGAGTGGGAACATTAGCGCACATTGTGCACTTAGTTCAAGTTTTATATCTCATTTCACTTTATAATTACTGATATTTGAAATGGAATATTCCCACTAATTTTTAACAGTATATTTAGGTTAAAAGTCTACACATTGATGACGTCATAGGAACGTGATTCCAGAAGCGCTAGTTGACAGTACGGACCCTTTGGTTTTAGATGGTCTAGCTGTCAATACAAAACTCGTGACACGACATTCGTATTTGTCTAATGTTCCTTCTTTTTTTTCGTAGTTGAAGAATTTTCGTGTAAATCGTGGACTAGTGCAGTCAACGAATTTAAGAACACAACGAAAGCCATAATATATATATTCGTATATATTAAAAAAACACATTATGATACTACATTTTGTGATAGGCGGAAACAAAATTCAAGGGGAAAAAGTCAAAGAAAAAAAAAAAGTCAAGGGAAAAAAATAAAGGGTAATAATCAACACATTGTACTTTTCACTCATATTTGTTTTATGAAATGATAATTACAACTAATAAATATATTAAGACGATCATAATAACTGAGCTCATGATACCAGATGGACTAGCTGACAATACTGAATGTGTGATGCCAGATGGACTAGGTGACAATACTGAACTCATGTTATCAGATTGACTAACGGATACTACTAAACTCATGATACCAGATGAACTAGCTGACAATACTGAACTCGTCATGACATGGATTAGCTGACAATACTGAACACGTGATATCAGATGGACTAGCTGACAATACTGAACCCGTGATACCAGATGAACGACCTGACAATACTGAACTCAAGATATCAGATGGACTATCTGATAATATTGAATGCATGATGTCGGATGGACTAGCTGACAATAATGAACAGTTGATACCGGATGAACTACCTGACAATACTGAACTCGTCATGACAGATGGATTAACTAACAATACTGAACACGTGATATCAGATGGACTAGCTGACAATACTGAACCCGTGATACCAGATGAACTACCTGACAATACCGAACTCGAGATATCAGATGGACTAGCTAACAATACCGAACTCGTCATACCAGATGAACTAGCTGTCAATAGTGGACTCGTGATATCAGATGGACTAGCTGATAATACTGAATGCATGATGCCGGATGGACTAGCTGACAATAATGAACTGTTGATACCAGATGAACTACCTGAAAATACTGAACTCGTCATGACAGATGGATTAGCTGACAATACTGAACACGTGATATCAGATGGACTAGCTGACAATACTGTACCCGTGATACCAGATGAACTACCTAACAATACTGAACTCGAGATACCAGATGGACTAGCTGACAATACCGAACTCGTCATACCAGATGAACTAGCTGTCAATAGTGGACTCGTGATATCAGATGGACTAGCTGACAATACTGAATGCATGATGCCAGATGGAATAGCTGACAATAATGAACTGTTGATACCAGATGAACTACCTGACAATACTGAACTCAGGATACCAGATGGACTAGCTGACACTACTGACTGTGTGATACCAGATGGACTTGCAGACAATACTGAATGTGCGATACCAGATGGATGAACTGACACTACTGAACTAATAATAGCAGACGGACTAGCTGACTATTTACCCAATCTCTCTATCGTGTAAAAGTGTATAAGAAACTGAACACAACTGAAGATCGATGCAACCGTTGACTGAAACATTATCTGGATAAGACAAATGATGTATTACCCTAAATTTACCAGGAGTTTTCTTAGGAACTATCACCAATGGTGACATGCGGGAAGTTGCAATAGGCCTGTTATGAAAGGATCCAGCAAATCTACCAAATCTAACTTGTTTGTCCATGCTTTGCTTTGTAACACAAATATTATCTGTAACCGGTTAGAAATTATTTGCATCAACTTGAACTTTTTTGCTTCGACTTTTTGCTCGATTATTACTTCGTGCATCCCATATGTTACGAAAGGACTGGTCGTTTGTCACATGAGGAGAATTCATTTTAGAACTCGGACACAAGTGCTAAAAATGACACGGTTTCCAGTTACAAGTTCCCTTATTGAAAGCGAAACATAATCCGTTGCTCCCCTGAAAAGGACTGTTGTTGGGTAGAGATGAATGCTGTGCAACCTGGGGAACAGATAGCAAGCCACGCCACAGACTAGTGTTCATTTTCGCCCATGACTGCTTGGTAAGAGCCTGCCGTAAGCGAAACTGTTCCTCA
>NC_054703.1:8221120-8228620 GCF_016097555.1 Gigantopelta aegis
GGCATGATGCGCAATGGCCAAAGAAAAAAGTTGTTTTGTTTAACGGCATCACTAGATCACAATCATCTATTAATCATTTATGGTCATTTTGACACAGTTGAAGACAGGAAACCCGCTACTTTTTGTCCCTTTAGTAACAAGGGATATTTTATATCCATCATCTCAGGCATAATAGCACATACCGCGGCCTTTGATGTACTAGTCGTAGTGCACTGGCTGGGAAGAGACACGTCCTAATGGACCCACCGTCGGAGATCGATCATAGACCGAACACGCATCAGGCGTGCGCTTTACAAAGGGTCTACGTCCCGCCCTGACCACCAAAATGCAGAACAGATCACACCAAAGACGTTTTAGACGTTGTTGTACATCTATCATTTGATGGTTACCCAATTGTACAGATGATGAAAGAACGTGTATTAAAACGCCAAACAAATTGTCATGTAATATATGCAATTAATGGTAACCAAATCACCTTTATATAATGATATCAATAAATTAAGGTAACATTCCTTACAATATAACGTCATCCCATTGTCCCAGCCGTAGCAACGTGAGTTTGTTCATTTCGCGATGGACAAATAATAATAATAATAATAATAATAATAATAACGTTTGACAATGCGCATATCTGATGACGTCACTTTATATTGATCATTCGTCTTACTGAGCGTTATTGTTTAAGAACAAAAAATAATTCAAAATAAAATATGCACTGTTTGTGTTATTATTAGCAAGTACGATTCAACTTTAATCATAAGTATTCTCTGTCATTTTGTTCATCTGGGTATGAAATAAAAACATCATCCAAAAACGTATGTGGTCACGGCTTCACTGATTCACACTGTTTGCGAATGTGTGTTTGTTGTTGTTATTTTTTGTGTGTTTGTTTTGTTTGTTGTTTTGTTGTTGTTTATTTGTTTGTTTTTTGGATTTGTTTTCTTTTCTTTTTTCGGGGGGATGGGGGGTAGGTGTGTGTGTGTGGGGGGGGGGGGGGGGGTTGGTCATACCCCGATGAACGTAAAGGGAATAATAGACGATATATCTTTAAATATAATTTGAAAAAAAAACCTAAAACAAAAAACAAACAACAACAACAATAAAAACATGCCCGTTTTTAATGATAGAAGTTTGTGGGATTTAAATCAGTCGGTTAAGTGCTCGCTTGAGGTGCTTGCGTCGCATGGTCGAGCCACCTATGTGGATCCATTCAGCTGATTGATTGGTTTGTTTTATTGTTCCAACCAGAGCACTACAACTGGCCAAATACGTGACGTGTGCTTTTCTGTTTGTGGGAAAGTGCATATAGAAGATTCCTTGTTGCGGGTTTCCTCTGATGACTACGTGTCAGAATGACCATGTAGGTGACACCCAATGGCCTATGATTATTTAATCAATGTGCTCTAGTGGTGTCGTTAAAAAGAAAGCTTTAACTTTATTGATATAAATTGATTGATTTCTTTCCAGGAAGTCATTTAAAGACGACCACTAAAGAAGATGTCTATCACAACTCAATCACTGCTATCAGAGAATCAAACAGCCACCTTCATAGAGTTGTCTACTGATCGTGGCAATTTTACTTACGGACACTATTCTGGCCATGGACAAGAACTAAAACGAAATAATGAATCATTTCTTGAAGTGTAGACGGATTTCGACAAATACAAAGGCATTTTCATTACTGTGATGAGAACCATCGGGAACATCCTAGTGTTTACTATGATGGGAGACAAGAAACTGAGTTCCCTGTCTTATTCAGTTTACCTGACGTTTTTTTTTTTTTTTTGCCGTTTCTGACAGTTGTTCTGACGGTGAAAATATATACTTTCTAGGGCAATTTGTGGAAATAAAGATAACTCTGCGTATGCTACCGTTCAGCTTTAGGATTCTACCATTATGGTCGGTGCTTGGACAGATACGTATGCGTCTGTTTTCCATTAACTCCAGAATGACTTTGTACCCGGATGAAAGCTACTGTCGTCTGTTCTAGTTTGGTTGGTCTATCTGATGTGTTGAGCGTACCTTTTACTTTTCAAATATAACTGGTAAGAGGCCAATGTTTCCTGTCAGAAGAAGTTAAATATTATTATATGTTCTTTCCTGTGATATTTTGGTCTGCTCTACCATGCTTGATTATCCTCGTGCTGAACAGCTTTATGATTTTTCAAATCCAACGAAGCCACATCTTCCGAAATACATTATAAGATCAACAGCTAATTCAGGTAGTCGTCAGCAAGACAGTTCAACGCGCCCACTGGTGTTAGTCTCTGTAGTAGCTTTTGTCACCAAGATACCACACGCATTGGTACAGGTCGTGATAAGTGCAGCAAGATTATTTTAATTTTGCACAGAACGTTTACATCCTGACTTGAAGTTCGTCAAACTATCCACATAGCATCCGAAAGTGACTGCATTGCTTTAGTTTCAAAAGTAACGCCTGCTAATCCATCTGGTGTCATGAGTTGAAAGTGTTCAGTAGATGTTTGCTATAAGGATGTCAGTGTAGTCTTTGTCTAGTCCATCGGGTGTCATGAGTTGAAAGTGTTCAGTAGTTGTTTGCTATAAGGATGGCAGTGTAGTCTTTGTCTAGTCCATCTGGTGTCATGAGTTGAAAGTGTTCAATAGTTGTTTGCTATAAGGATGTCAGTGTAGTCTTTGTCTAGTACATCTGGTGTCATGAGTTGAAAGTGTTCAGTAGTTGTTTGCTATAAGGATGTCAGTGTAGTCTTTGTCTAGTTCACCTGAGATTGTCAGCTGATCCATCTTGTAAGAGCTGAGTATCACAAATTAACTGTAGTCCAATTTCACACGAGTTCAGGTTTACAGCTAGTCCATTTTGTATCTGGAGTTCGCCAATAACAACTAGTCCATCTGGTTCCCAGTATTGTTAGCTAGTTCATTCTTTATCTGGAGTTCGCTAATGACAACTAGTCCATCTGGTTCCCAGTCCATTCTGTATCTGGAGTTCGTTAATGTCAACTAGTCCTCCTGGTTTCCATTATTGTTAGCTAGTCCATTCTGTATTTGGAGTTCAGTAATGTCGACTAATCCATCTGGTTTCCAATATTGTTAGCTAGTCCATTCTGTATTTGGAGTTCAGTAATGTTGACTAGTCCATCTGGTTTCCGGTATTGTTAGCTAGTCCACTGATATCATGAGTGCAGTATTATCAAAAGTACAAAAGTTCAGTATTGTCAGCTAGATCATCTAATTTCAAAAGTCCAGTATTGTCAGCTACTTTATCTGGTATCAATGATTCAGTAGTGTATGATAGTTCATATGGTATTGCGAGTTTAGTAATGTCTGCCAGTCCATCTGATATCACGAGTTAAGTATTGTCAGCTAATCCATCTGGTATGACAAGTTCCATAATGCCACCTGATCCATCTGGTATCTCGAGTTCAGTAATGCCAGCTAGTCCATCTGATATTACGAGTTTAGTATTGGCAGCTAATCCATCTGGTATCACGAGTTCAGTTTTGTCAGCAAATCCATCTGGTATCACGCATTCAGTATAGTTAGTTAGTACATCTGGTATTTCGAGTTCCGTTTGCTAGTCCATCTGGTATGACGAGTTCAGTGTTATCAGTCCATCTGATATCACAAATCCAGTATTATCAGCCAGTTAATCTGGTATCACGAGTTTAGTATTGTGAGTTGGTCCATCTGGCATGAGGAGTTCAGTATTGTCAGCTAGTCCATCTGGTATCATGAGTTTAGTATTGTCAGCTAGTCCATCTGGTATCATGAGTTTAGTATTGTCAACTAGTCCATCTGGTATCATGAGTTTAGTATTGTCAGCTAGTGCATCTGGTATCACGAGTTCAGTATAGTCAGCTAGTCCATCTGGTATCACAAGTTAAGTATTGTCAGCTAGTTCATCTGGTATGAGGAGTTCAGCATTGTCAGCTAGTCCATCTGGTATCACGAGTTCAGTAATGCCAGCTAGTTCATCTGGTATCACACGTTCAGTATTGTCAGCTAGTCTATCTTGTATCATGAGTTTAGTATTATCAGCTAGTCCATCTGGTATCATGAGTTTAGTATTGTCAGCTAGTCCATCTGGTATCATGAGTTTAGTATTGTCAGCTAGTGCATCTGGTATCACGAGTTCAGTATAGTCAGCTAGTCCATCTGGTATCACAAGTTAAGTATTGTCAGCTAATCCATCTAGTATGACAAGTTCCATAATGCCACCTGATCCATCTGGTATCTCGAGTTCAGTAATGCCAGCTAGTCCATCTGATATTACGAGTTTAGTATTGGCAGCTAATCCATCTGGTATCACGAGTTCAGTTTTGTCAGCTAATCCATCTGGTATCACGCATTCAGTATAGTTAGTTAGTACATCTGGTATTTCGAGTTCCGCACTGTTTGCTAGTCCATCTGGTATGACGAGTTCAGTGTTATCAGTCCATCTGATATCACAAATCCAGTATTATCAGCCAGTTAATCTGGTATCACGAGTTTAGTATTGTGAGTTGGTCCATCTGGCATGAGGAGTTCAGTATTGTCAGCTAGTCCATCTGGTATCATGAGTTTAGTATTGTCAGCTAGTCCATCTGGTATCATGAGTTTAGTATTGTCAACTAGTTCATCTGGTATCATGAGTTTAGTATTGTCATAGTGCATGGTATATCAGTATAGTCAGCTAGTCCATCTGGTATCAGTAGTGTATGTCAGCTAGTTCATCTGGTATGAGGAGTTCAGCATTGTCAGCTAGTCCATCTGGTATCACGAGTTCAGTAATGCCAGCTAGTTCATCTGGTATCACACGTTCAGTATTGTCAGCTAGTCTATCTTGTATCATGAGTTTAGTATTATCAGCTAGTCCATCTGGTATCATGAGTTTAGTATTGTCAGCTAGTCCATCTGGTATCATGAGTTTAGTATTGTCAGCTAGTTGGTATCACGAGTTCAGTATAGTCAGCTAGTCCATCTGGTATCACAAGTTAAGTATTGTCATAATGCCACCTGATCCATCTGGTATCTCGAGTTCAGTAATGCCAGCTAGTCCATCTGATATTACGAGTTTAGTATTGGCAGCTAATCCATCTGGTATCACGAGTTCAGTTTTGTCAGTTCAGTTATTTCCGCACTGTCAGCTAGTCCATCTGGTATCACGAGTTCAGTATTGTCAGCTAGTCCATCTGGTATCACGAGTTTAGTATTGTCAGCTAGTCCATCTGGTATCATGAGTTTAGTATTGTCAACTAGTCCATCTGGTATCATGAGTTTAGTATTGTCAGCTAGTGCATCTGGTATCACGAGTTCAGTATAGTCAGCTAGTCCATCTGGTATCACAAGTTAAGTATTGTCAGCTAGTTCATCTGGTATGAGGAGTTCAGCATTGTCAGCTAGTCCATCTGGTATCACGAGTTCAGTAATGCCAGCTAGTCATCTGGTATCACACGTTCAGTATTGTCAGCTAGTCCATCTTGTATCATGAGTAGTCACGAGTTTAGTATTGTCAGTATTGGTATCAGCTTCAGTATAGTCAGCTATCTGGTATCACAAGTTAAGTATTGTCAGCTAGTTCATCTGTTGAGTAGCATTGTCAGTCTAGTCCATCTGGTATCATCAGTTCAGTATTGTCAGCTAGTCCATCTGGTATCAGGAGTTCAGCATTGTAGTATTGGTATCACGAGTTCAGTATTGTCAGCTAGTCCATCTGGTATCATGAGTTCAGTAATGTCAGCTAGTCCATCTGGTATCACGAGTTCAGTAATGTCAGCTAGTTCATCTGGTATCACGAGTTCAGTAATGTCAGCTAGTTCATCTGGTATCGTGTTACTAGTACTGTCAGCTAGTCCATCTGATATCACGAGTTTAGTATAGTCAGCTAATTCGTGTTGTATCGCTAGTTCATATTGTTAATTAGTCCATCTGGTAACACGAGTTCAGTATTATCAGTTAGTCCATCTGATATCACGAGTTCAGTATTGTGAGTTAGTCCATTTGGTATCACAAATTCAGTATTGTCAGCTAGTCCATCTGCTATCACGAGTTCAGTGTTGTGAGTTAGTCCATCTGGTATCACGAGTTCAGTAATGTTGGCTAATCATTTTGGTATCACATGTGTTCCATTGTGTGTGTGTGTGTGTGTGTGTGTGTGTGTGTGTGTCTCTCTATTTGTGCGTGTGTGTGTGTGTATTTGTGCGTGTGTGTGTATTTGTGCGTGTGTGTGTATGTGTGTGTCTGTGTGTATGCCTCTATCGGTCTTGCTATGTTTCTCTTTGCTCTTTGCTCTTTAAAATTGCCAAATATATCAACTGACTTCAAAGTTTCACTTGTCACGAGTCCAGTAATATCAGCAAGTCCATCAGGTATCACTAGTTCAGTACTGTTAATTAGTCCATCTGGTGTCGCGACTTCAGCATTGGCAGTTAGTCCATCTGATACCACGAGTTCAGTAATATTATTTAGTCCATTTGACATCACGAGTCCAGTATTGTCAGGTAATGTACCTGGTATCACGAGTTCAGTAGTGTCAGCTAATCCATCTGGTATCACGAGTTAGAATTGTTAATAAGTCCATCTGATATCACGAGTTCAGCATTGTCAGCTAGTATATCTGGCATCACAAGTTCTATGTTGCCAGTTATTCCATCTGGTATGAGGAGTTCAGTATTGTGAGTTAGTCCATCTGATACCACGAGTTCAGTATTGCGAGTTAGTCCATCTGGTATCACTAGTTCAGTATTGTGAGTTAGTCCATCTGGTATCACGAGTTCAGTAATGTCGGCTAATCCATTTGATACCACGTGTCTGTGTGTGAGTGTGTGCGTGTATTTGTGTGCGTATGTGTGTGTATGTGTGTGTGCCTATATCCGTCATTCTCTGTTTCTTTTTGCTCTTTGTCTGGCTTTGTATCTGCCTTTCTTTGTCCGGTATTGTGGACAGCACATACTGACTGTGATTTTCTGTTGTAGCTTACCTATTGTTAAAACATGTTGCCTTTTTCAGAATTGCCAAATAAATCAATTGATTTCAAGTTTTCAGTTCTAGATGTGTTTATTTTGTTGTGTTTTGATTTGTTTAATTCAAATATTTACACAACATGTAGTTCCAGTTTTTGACAATGAATCTGATTGATGTTACTGTATTTGTGTAAATATATTTATATTAACAACCAAGACTTTTTCATTAGTATGGTGACAATGAACACGAGTAATAGTTTCATTTATTTGTGTATTATTTAAAATGCATTCGTTGCAGTCAAATCAATGTGACTGTCTCACAAATAGGGCGTCGGGACGCGATATAGTTTATACAACTTGTGGACGTGAAACATATCGCAGAAGAGCCAAGTGACAAAATAATAATTTAGTATACACCAGTTTAAGAGGACGTGCGTTGTCTTCCATGTCTTGTTATGTGATCGGTTGTTTCAAGGTCATGGTATAGGTGTTCTGAGTAAATACAGCACACATGACGTCATTGATTACGCCATTTGTTTTTGTCATCAATGTTGACACTTTCAACCTAAATATTTGAATG
>NC_054703.1:8233620-8238620 GCF_016097555.1 Gigantopelta aegis
TAAATTTCAAAACTATATACGTAGCTCCCTTCTTTACTATTTCGACGGACCGTTCAAAAATGCACCTAATTTCCTCCTTATAAATGCGTACCATTTCTCTTTGGACTCATCCTTCGGAACGCAAAATTCCATAGCACCAAACCACCCCTCCGACACATGCGTTCAGACCAGGCGTGCGCTAAAACAGCTTGCTCTGAATATGCACGTTAAAATATCTGACCTGACCTGACCTGCTTGTAACGTGCACGGGGGTTTCCGTGAAAAAATTAGACCGGCCTCAATGGCGTCGTGGCAGGCCATCGGTCTACAGGCTGGTAGGTACTGGGTTCGGATCCCAGTCGAGGCATAGGATTTTTAATCCAGATACCGACTCCAAACCCTGAGTGAGTGCTACGCAAGGCTCAATGGGTAGGTGTAAACCACTTGCACCGACCAGTGATCCATAACTTGTTCAACAAAGGCCATGGTTTGTGCTATCCTGCCTGTGGGAAGCGCAAATAAAAGATCCCTTGCTGCTAATCGAAAGAGTAGCCCATGTAATGGCGACAGCAGGTTTCCTCTCAAAATCTGTGTGGTCCTTAATCATATGTCTGACGCCATATAACCGTAAATAAAATGTGTTGAGTGCGTCGTTAAATAAAACATTTCTTTCTTTTTTCCGTGAAAAACGATGTGACGATAATTTCAAAAATTATATTTTGTTATATGACCTAGTTATTCTAACAGAATGGTGGCTGGAAAACGATTATGAGCTAGTAATTGATGGTACGAATGTTTTGTGTTTACTATGAAACGCCGAACGTGTTTGCAAGGCGATGGATTGATCGTAATGATCAAAAACAAGTACAAGCCATTTATAACGGTTGTAGAAAATAGCTATGATAATTATTTGATTGAAAATTGATCATCTTCTTAGTAATTGCAGTAATGATACATTTATGGTCTGTGTTTATCTATCCACCGCCCCCCCCCCCCCCCCCCCCCCACCAAAAAAAAAGAAAAAAAAAGAAAAAAGAAAAAAAAAAAAGGCCTAAAATAAATTATACGAAATCGATATTTACCAGGAACTACATAACAGTGTCGAATTGTCTTCGGGCTTGGGTGATGTATTTTTAATTGGCGATTCAAACACTAGAAAAGGCGAAAACGATGACTATATACAATTTGATAATTTGGACAATACTGTTCTTGACCATATGGAAAATGTTATTTCGTGCACTGACGATCTGATTGAGGACAACCGTTCTAACCCACATAAAGGATTCAACGGATTTGGGCGGAAGTTACTTAAATTTGTAAAGAATCAGGCTGCCGTATTGTTAACGGACGACATAATAATGGCTTCTCGGGTGATTTTACCTTCAACAGTTTGCAAGGTGTAAGGTGTGTGGTCTATTTAATTACTAAGCTAGTCAGCCGCCGACAGGCTGATGGGAGAATGGAAGACCCTGGTAAAATAGGTCACATATACGATAGGTATCGGTGGTCAGCTGTGTTAAGAAGCTCTACGTGTTAACATTGATGTATTGAATGCTTGTTTACCTGTAGATATTGAGAATTCACACAAGTGCGTGGATGACATTATAGATAGTTTTACTGATACTCTAAAAGATATAACACAGCAATTCGTTGCTATGAAACAGAAAAGTAGAAATAAATCTTACATATGTAACAGTAATAGTGGCCAAAACGAACACAATGTATTCTCGAATACTAAAATCGACAAACCATGGTTCGCCCATGAATGTAGAGTGTTGTATAACTGATATATGGATTCCTTGCGTGCATTCAACAAGCATAAGTGTAATGGAAATAATAAATCACTGCATGAATGTAAACATGATTATAAGAAAATGAAATTAAAACTGAAAAAGCAATACAAGTTATTAGAGGAAAACAATTCGATTCCTTACGTAAATATAACCTATAAATATTCTATAAATATTTTTCAAAAAGTAAACAGAATCGAGCAGATATCACACTAGCTGAATTTGTCAATTATTTTAAAGGGACATTCCTGACTTTTCTGCATTGTAAGATGTTTCCGACTAATGCACTATTTCAACGATTAAACTTACATATCAAATATAGTTTCTTGTTTAAAATATCAGTGTCTGTATATTCAATGTGTTTCTAGTCGTCTTAATGTTTGTAACAAACCCAAACTAGATTTTTAAAGAACTATAATTAAATTTAAACTAGTACAAATGCTAGAACGATCAAACACACGTTTAATATACAGCCACTAATATTGTATGCAGAAAAATATATTTGATATGTAATTACATTCGTTAAAAAGTATCTGATAACATCTTAAAAACTGCAGCAAACTCAGGAATGTCCTTTTAAGGACAGTAGTTCCGTTAATATTAATTTAGATACGACTTGCGGTTATAAAACCAGTGACATTAGCGATACTGTGATTGACGAATTAGTCAAGTCAATTAATGAAAGCGAGGTCTTAGCAGTAATTAGAGAATTAAAATGTCACAAAAGCCATGGGCTGGATGGTATTATGAATGATTTTTTTTTTATTATCGAATTTGAAAATATATAATTGCAAGTGATTTGTAAATTATTTAATGTAATACTGAACACTGGATTTTACCCGACTGTATGGTCAATTGCTGCCATTGTAACAGTCCATATAAAAAGTAATATAAATGGCCATAACAATTACAGAGGTATTATCACCGATATTTTTTTTCTCTTTCTAAATGGCCTAGAAAATGAATTGATTGTTAAAGGCTGCCCTGACACTATGTTTAGAGATCTCAGTGTTTTTCTGTTGCTGTTTGCAGATGATATGGTTATTTGTTCTGAAAGTATATATGGATTACAGTATATGCTTGACACATTGTTCCTTTATTATAACAAATGAAGTTTAACTTTAAATAAAACAAAAGCTAAAATTATGATTTTCAGAAAACGTGGTAAATTACTAGATGATGAAAAATGGTGACTCGGTCGAGTTAGTTGACCAGTTTAACTATCGTGGTATCGTCCTACATTTTACCTGTAAATTGTCACCTGCTATATACTGTATATCTCAACAGGGAAGAACAACATGTTTTGTAATGAAGAAATGTTGCAAGCCCTTGTTTTTAAATCAAAGTCAATTGTTGGCGTTATTTCATACGTATGCAGCTAGCGTACTGTACTATGGTTGTGAAATTTGGAGTTTTCAAAAAGCAGATTTAATTGAAACAAAATTCACCTTGATTTTTATAGAAAAAGAAATCTAAATGTTAATGAATGTACAACCAATATAATAGATTTATTTTGAATTAGGTAGATATCCATTGATACATGAATGTACTTCTCGTATGATCAGATATTGGTTCAAACTGATCAAAACAGATAATTGTATTTTGAATAGTCTATAAAACATAATTGGGTATTTTTCATTAAGAAGACGTTTCAAGAGTTGGGGCTTGGTTATATTTGGGACAGTCAGGACCATCTGGTTGAAAGTGCAATATATTGTGTATCACTAATTAAGGAAATGATATTTGACCAAGCATTGCAGAAACTTTACCATCAGCTAAATGTATCGATGGAAAACGGAATGTTGTATAGATACTTGGTCGATGACTTACATACTCAACACTACTTGGTCAAATCTATACCTGATATTTAGAAATCTTGTATTACGAAACTGAGGCTGTCTTCACATCTTAGCAATATAAAATGGTAGATATAAGAAGATAAGTCGTTCCAATATAGTATGTATTCATTGTAATCGCGGAGATGTCGAAGATGAGTATCATTTTGTTTTAATCCGTATATTGTACAGATATTTAAGAGAAGATTATATAGAGAAATACTACTGGAATATGTCATCTATGCTAAAAGTTATACAGTTGCTGGCCGGTAAAAAAAAAAAAAAAATAAATAATAATAATGTGTAACTTGGGAAAATATATATTTAAAGCATTTAAGTTTGAACTTCCTTAATCTAAAAATACTGTAATTTTCAAGATATACAATATGTATCATTTAAATGTCAATTTGTATATACTACCTTACCTATATAACTATAATTTACATGTTCCTTATTGATATGGGTGTACATGTATGTCGCAATGTAACATATACATTATTTATTATCCTAATTGTATGTACATGTGATACTGCATCTTTACTACTATTGCTGTTTATTTATACCAATAAGCCACTGTGATTATTGTCAATAAAGCATTGAATTGAATTGACCCATAAGTAAATACTAACACAGATTTAGACTGTAAGCAATTACTCAATAAACAGGTGTTCCATCAATATTTGTTTGTGCGTTGCAAAATAGTTTAAGATCTAATGCATTCTGATAATCCCTAATTAAAGTTTTTTTCTAGCTATTTTATCAAGCTTTTTATTCCAAATAAACTGAACGAAACATGTTTCTAAGTGTTTTAATAGAGCATCTGTTGGTTTTGGAAGTGTAGAAAACATAAACACTGTTTGATAAAGCCACTTTTAATTACAGCAATTTAGCCTACTTTTGATAAAGAACGTTTTGACCATTGCCCAAGTAACTTTATAACTTTTTTAGCTTAACATTATAGTTTATTTCTTGAATTTGATAGATATTAGTAGAGAAACGCACACCAAGGACTGCAAATTCACTAGTCCATTTCAACTTATGTTTCGGACACATTTTTCTACGATCAGGACCCATATTCACAAAACATCGTAAGCCTAGTTTTACACGTAAACGTAAATCTACAACTGAAGAGCTATTCACGAAACAACGAAAACGTAAGTTACGTGTAAAGTTGGACGTACATATAAGAGTACTCAGGTTGCAACTAACGCTGCACGTAAGTTGTGTACATATAATAAATCAAGCACGATCGCCGTTATTTACTATTATTTACGGGAACTAGCAGCATTTCCAATAAATGAAGCAGTTTGCGAAGGCGAACGCCCACGGATTGAACATATTTGTGTTGGTGATCGAACGGATGTTTTTGACTCGGCCAATTTCTCCTGAGTTATCT
>NC_054703.1:8248620-8286120 GCF_016097555.1 Gigantopelta aegis
TCAGATGCGTCGCAAACCCATCGTTTCCAGTGTGACCATATAACTTAGATCGTAATATGACAGCCGAGTCGGGGACAATCATAGATATCTAGAATCTCACCCCATCGTACGACGTCGTAGCTCGATCTGACCAATACTTACTCGATAAATGCATTGTTTTGTTTAGTATATCTGAGTCGCTATATCTAATGTGTTTATGGTCGCCCTAATGTTTGTTGTAGTTGAAATTTCATTTTACATCCAAATTGACGTACGTTCTTTCGTACGTACAAAAATAGTTGAAAGTAAAATCTAGTCTCTGGTTTTTGAATCATTCAGACGTCAGAAACAATTCGAATATACATACAGTACTATTCTAAATAAGAACATGTATTTAATGTGTAGGTTTAGCTGTTGAAATGTTATTCCTGTCGGAAACGTGTTACCATAGAAGCAAACTCAGAACAGACCCTTTAAGACTGTCCATGTTTAAGAGTTACAAATGGTGGCATATTTACTTTAATATAATAGTAAGAACACATCTTACTTGTAAAATACACTACACTCCATGGAACTGTTGTTAGCGAACTGATAATTAATTAATTATTTAATTATTTAGCAAATAAATCGATGTAGATGAGCTTACGTTGCTATTCAAACATATCTATCTAGCGGGTTGTAATTATTTTGAGCGACTAAACCGATATCACGAAAGTACGAAAACGCTTGTTTCATATCGTTTTCGAATAATTATTGAAAGGGTCGCCAGTTTAAGAAATGTGTCAAAAAATATCTTTCGCCGAAAACAAGATGTAAGATACGTGGTTTAGATAGTTCCTGAGTCTTGACGTCACTGTTTTGGCGATAAATGAACATGAAATATATATATATATATATATATATATATATATATATATATATATATATATATATATATTAGGATATATTCGTTTAATTCCGGCAAAAGCCAGACTGCCCCATACACAAGTGGAAGCCCGTACGCCTACGTTACCCACATTTCGCCATTGCAATCGGACGTAACGTGAATGCTCTAATTTTGTGGTGTAGACCTGAGTAACTAGCATGTAGATGTTATTACTGAAGAAACTCTTGTCACAACACACTATTTTGCATTGCTTTTAAAGTCTGTACACACGAAACAATGGAATAGTTCCTTGCCCATTACATCCAGGTTTCCAGGTGTGATATTGTCTCCATATTAAAATGTTTATATGTATTCTTATAACAAGCAACAACTCAACATATTTACTAAATCCGTGTGGAGAAAGGGGATCGCATTGTCCGCAGCCTCTTTAAAGCATGGGAGATAATTGCACCAATACTGTAAAACAATTCATTTTGTCTTTCTATCAATACACTAGGGCAACTTGACTGGAAGAAATGAGGTGCACTTTTTTGTGCGTTCTTATCCCTATGAACACACAGATATGTTTTGTTTAACGACACCACTAAAACAAATTGATTAATTAATCATCGGCTATTGGATGTCTAACATGTGGTAATTATGAATCGTTGTCATCAGGGGAAACCCGCTACATTTTTCCTAATGCAGCAAGATATCTTTTATATGCACTTTCCCACAGACAGGAAAGCACATACCACGGCCTTTATCCAGTTGCGGTGCACTGGTTGGAACGAGAACAAAACCGCAATCATCTGAATGGATCCACCGAGGTGGTTCGATCCTACGACGCAAGCACCTCAAGCGAACACTCAACCGACTGAACTCAATCTCGCCCCCTTATTCCTATGAACAAAAACTAAAATAAGATAATAATAATTATAAAAAAAAAACAAAAAAACTAACAATTAAAAAAGAGTAACCTCTTTCGGGAATTAACGCTACTTTTCTGCAACAAGCATATTTTTCCCAGGCAAGTATATTTTAGACAATGAAGTAAAAGAAAACGCACGTAATACCAAACGAAAAAGAACGAAACACGAAGAAAAAAAGTCATGTAAATACAGTTTTGTACATAAAAAAAAAAAAAAAAAAAATAATCATGATGATGTGCAAAACGAAAATATGAGAAGAGAAAAAAAACAGTTTGCTCAAAATGCAGACCAGTTCTTGTTAAAAATGATTAAATTGACTGACCCTAGTCTTTAAAGATTACAGCACTATTAGTCTGCTTTAAACAACATTTTATTACGATTGCATTGTGTTGTTTCGATTATCCATTTCTGAACATCTGAGATGTTTCTGGTCATCCTGATGTTTTAATACCACGAAATATTAAATAGCATTGATAAAAAACAACGCAATTATCTTAGACACGTACCTGTGATGGGGATCAGCTCTAATCTATTTTAGAGGGTAGTTCCCTGTTTGAAAGCCACATACTCATGTTTCACTATGTTGTAACCGTGTCAAGATGTCTTATAAATGAACAAAACTACATATCCATGTTCATGGGTTGAAACTTTAAAGGCGTTGTTGTACTTTTGTCCTCGAAATGTACATTAGTCTCTCATCTGCATTAATATTCTTAAAATAAAAACTGATTCTTATGTCCAATATAAACAGATTCATCTACAGAATGCAGACACATGACAACGATAGAGGACGCCACACATTACGTCATTTGATGGAAACCAGATTATACAAATGATGCAAACAAATCTCTGTGACAACTAATATTTCACACATCAGGCCAAAAGTCAAAATATTTATATTTTTAATTATGCATACAAATGTAATTATAGGTTTATGTCACGCAGATATTTTAATCATCATCAGCAAATAATAACATCATCAACAACAACAGAAGAAGGAAAAACACATCCACCACCACTACCAACATTAATAATAATAGTGATAATATTAAACAGTTAATAATAATAATAATAATTAATAATAATAACAAAAACTCACCCCAGAACAACAACAAACCAAACAAGAAAAAAACATTGTTACGATGCTATTGGTTATTTCTTTGCAGGAGATAACTTCAAGACAGTCGCTAAAGAGATGTCTGCCACAGCTCTGCCACTATTCTCAGTGAATCAAACATCCAGCTTTATAGAGACGTCTACTGATCGTGACAAAATTACCTGTGCAAACTATTCTGGCGATGTACACACACTAGAAAGCAATAATGAATCATTTGTAGATCTGTGGTCGGATTTTGACAAATACAAACACACTTTCAGGGGCATCCTAGTGTTTATTATGATGGGAGACAAGAAACTGAGTTCCCTCTCTTATTCAGTCTACTTGAAATGTTGACCCGTTTCTGACACTTGTTTTGTAATTACAACGCTAATCTATGAAACTGAAAAGATATACTTTCAAGTGCAATTTGTAGGAATAAAGATAACTCTATGTTTGCTACCATTCAGATTTTGTTGTCGTGGTTGGTGGTTGGACTTACATTAGACAGATACGTATGCGTCTGTTTTCCATTAACGCGAGACAGACTTTGTACACGGGTGAAAGTTATTGTTTTCTTCTCTGGTTTGCTAGGTTTGACTGTACTGTTAGTTCTACCCTTTCCTTTTCACATAGAACTGGTCAGAGGCCAATGTTTTCCATCAGACGAAGTTAAATATTATTACATGTTCGTTCGATTGTTGCTTTGTTCAACTCTACCATGTTTGGTTATCCTTGTTCTGAACATCTTTATCATTATTCAAATCCAACGAAGCCGCAACTTCCCAAACACTTTTATAAGATCAACAGCTAATTCAGCTAGTCGTCAGCAAGACAGTTCAACGCGCCCTCTGGTGTTAGTGTCTGTATTGGCGTTTGTCACCATGATACCAGAGGCATTGTCACAGTCCGTTATAACTTCAATACACCTATTCGACAGATATTTCAAAGATCTGGCAATACTCGGTAATATTTGGCCAGCCTGTTTCATGATCTGGCTTTCAAATTTTGGACAGACGTTTTACAAGCTAATTGGAAGTTCGTCAAACTATCGGCAGATCATTCTAAGACGACTGAGATGCTTTACTTTCACGTGGAATAGCAGTAGTGGTTCTGTATCCGGTACTACTGGTTTATCAATGGTGTCAATCACATCTGGTGACAGAAATTGAGTAATGGCTGTCATCCCATCTGGTGCATTGATCTGGACATTTTGTGTAGTTGTATAGTATCGGGATTTAATTATATTTATGTTGTTATTTTCTATAAGGACGTCAGTAGATTTGTATAGTTTGTTAGCTGATCCTGCCTGTAAGATTTCAGACTCCTTATTTAGTGCTTCTATCATAACGTGTTCAGTAGTTTTAGCTAGTGCATCTGTAATCAAGAGTTTATTATTGTCAGCTACTCCTTTCTATATTAGTAGTTCAATACTGACAATTGATCCATCTGGGTTTGTTTGTGTGCAGTATTTTCAGCTAGTCCATCTGGATTCAGGAGTTCAGTATTGTCAGCTAGTCAGTCTGGTATGACTAGTTCAGTATTGTCAGCTAGTCCATCTGGTATGTAGTTCAGTATTGTCAGCTAGTCCATCTGGTATCACGAGTTCAGTAATGTAAGCCAGTCCATTCTACATTATACCATCTGGTTTCGTTGTTCCATTATTATCAGCTAGTCCATGTGGTAGTAAAATTATTTGTTGTCAGCTAGTCCGTCACGACTTCTGTATTGTCAGCTAATATATTCTGTATTAGTACTTCAGGATTGTGAATCGGGGCCCATCTGGTTTCATTGTTCCAGCATTATCAGCTAGTCCATATGGTATCACGTATGACTATGTGTGCACTGGGACAGGGTAGGCGTATATTTTCATGAGAGTGTGTCCGTCTACATTTGAATCTGACTTTCCTGACAGTCTTTTATCTGTTTTTTGTTTGATTCCAGTACACCCCTCAGGTTTTCATTGCTCCTCTTTATCTGTTTCTCCCTCTCTGTCTCTGTCTGTCTGTCTGTCTGTCTGTCTGTCTGTGTGTCTCTCTCTCTCTCTCTCTCTCTCTCTCTCTCTCTCTCTCTCTCTCTCTCTCTCTCTCTCTCTCTCTCTGTATGTCTCTATGTGTGCGTGCGTGCGCGCGCGTGTGTGTGTGCGTGCGTGCGTGTGTGCGTGCGTGTCTGTGTATGTGTGTGTTGTGTGTGTGTGTGTGTGTGTGTGTGTGTGTGTGTGTGTGTGTCTTGTGTATATCTACGGTTATCTTTGCTGTGTCTCGTGGCTCATGCCAGTGTCTTTGTCTGTCTTTGTATCTGTGTCTGCCTCTATTTGTATCTGTCTGTTTCTCTGTGTCTTTGTATCTGTGTCTAACTCTATCTGTATCTGTCTGTGTCTCAGTTTCTTTGTGTTTGTGTCTTCCTCTATCTGTATCTGTCTGTTTCTCCGTTTCTTTGTATCTGCCTGGCTTGCTCTGTTTCTTTGTGTATTTTTATATCTCGGTACTTTGAACAGCAACTACCAGCGTGATTTTTCTCCCATAGCTACGTATTGTTAAACTATATTATGTTGTTAGAATGTGTAAATGAATCAACTGATTTCAAAGTTTCAGTACTAGATTTGTTTATTCTGTTGTGTTGGTTAGTTCAAATAAAATGTTTAGGCAAACTATAGTTCCATTTTATGATGTTACTATATTTGGGTAAAGAGTTTTATATCAGTTAGCACGATGTATTCATTAGTATAATGTTTAACATTCATTCACTGGAGGGACGTTTATGACAATATCCCATAAGTAGGGCGTGAGGACGCGATACAGTTTATAAGAATATTTACATTATACAACTTGTGGACATAAAACATATCGCAGAAGAAACATGTGACGAAATAATAATTTATTACACAATGGTGTAATAGGCCACCCGTTGTAGGTCATTGTTTTCTTCCAAATATTGTGTTATCGGTTGATTCAAGATCCTGACAAAAGTGTTCAGAGTACATATAAAAACATGACGTCAATGATTACATCATTTGCTTCTGTCACTGGTGATAAAAACTTTCAACTTAAATATTTGGTTTTCTTATTTAGTACGTATTTGTTCATTAACGACAATAAAAAAGGTCCTTTTCAGGGATTGTAAAATCTAGAATAATACTTGCAGACCATTGGAGATGGTTTGTCTTGTATTATGTGGTTTACAAACATGTCTAAATCGTTCTGACTCGTTAGATATCATGGCAGTCATTCGTAGAAAAATCCATTTCCAGCTGGTACTCCTGTATTATTCTCTATATGAAAGAAAAACTGAACAGTCATAAATACATCTCATGTATATATAGTGAACAGAAGTGATAATTTAGGATGGATACCTCAAAAGTTATATTAAACATAACAGATTGGAAATAACAGTGACTAGATCAACTGTCATAAAAAGTATATATTTAGTTTAATACAAAACATTAGTATTTTACAAATGCGCTATTTTTTTGCCTTATCATCAAAACCTAAAACATGGAATATCTCACCAATATTTATAATGGCCAGACCATTGTCGGTGAGCGTAGGCATTCGGTCCTAAAGCATATATATATGTATTTTTTTTTTTTTTATAAGCAAATAGCTGTTAATTAAATAGTTACTTTTTATTAGTATTTCTTTTCTTCATATGATGCAACGTAGAACAAGTTTTCTGCGTGTTCGTCAAAAACTGTAGCATGCATTAGCCGTAAATGATGTTAACTACGTCACCTGTTTCGGTGAGTGAAATATTTAGAGATATGGCTTACTGCCAGAACTTCCCAAAACAACACTGTTTCAGTGGGGTTTTTTTTTTTTTATCAAACCATGTATGTTGTTCAACAAAAGATGTACTTATAATAATTTATAAAATGATGCAATAAATCAAGTTGCAATTAAAGTCGTCGAGAAACAATGTCAGCAGGGAAAACAAATGGAAACCGAATATAACAATTCTGATGTCTTAGAATAGAGTTATCAGTTGATAAATTAAATAGGTATAATGTTAACATTGTCTGGTTAAAATATATGATGCATAGTGAATTTTAATAAACATATAAACCAGACATACAGAACTGTATTTATGTTCAAACATATAAGGACCATACATTGTTGGTAACTGTCTGTAAATAAAGTTGTGCCACCAGACGTCGTGACAATCATGTGACTTCAATAACTAGATGACAGTAGAGCTGAGGATATAAAAAAAAAAGTTTTAAAATTAAAAATAAACTTTTCTTTCAGAAAAATAGGTTTTAAAATTAAAAATAAACTTTTCTTTCAGACTAGTCTTGTAAAGTCACAGAGAAAAGGTGTTAAGAAATGTGCCATGTTTGAGTTGGCTAAGTTCAATATTACTTTCGTTGCTTTCTATGAATGTGACAGACATGTGTTTACTTTCCCCATGCAAAAGTCACCGATATCAGAAATCTTCAAATATATGCACTGCTACGCAGAATTGACACAACCACGGAAACAGGTCCCTCATCGAAACAGGACAAAGGAAGATACTGAACTGTGATACTAAAAGGTGCGAAAACATGTCTTAGCACAGTTGATGCAAATGTGCTGTGGTTTGGGTTTTGTTTTCATGGACAGTAACATTGATCTGGTTTTAGAGGTACAAATAGCGATTTTTTGGGGGCCTACCCAGGTGTACAGTTCAATTGATTCAAATCGTGCTTAAGTACATAAGCATATTTCTGTGGTGTTGGGCGTATGGATAAAGACCACACTCTGGGTGGAATTCGACTCAGTCGGTTGAGAGTTCGCTTGAGGTACCTGCGTCGCAGGATCGAACCTCCCCAGGGAGCTATTCAACTGATTGGGTGTTTGCTCGATCCAACCAGTGCACTACAACTGGACAACCGTTGTGGTATATGCTTTCCTGTCTGTGGGAAAGTGCATATAAAAGATCCTTTGCTGGTAAAGGAAAAAAGTAACGGGTTTCATCTGATGACTATGATTCAGAATTACCAAATGTTTGACAGACGATAGCCGATGATGAACTAATCAATGTGCTCTAGTGGTGTCGATAAATAAAAGAAACTTTAAATAGCACACTGGTAACACGAGGCGAAACCCGCTGCCGCCACGAAATGGGTTACTGCAAGTATCGATCCTAGACCGGACGCGCATCATGCGATCGCATTACGATTGGGCTACCCCCCATCCCACCCCAACCCTCCGAAATTCAAACAGATTCCGTAACATTATATACAATGTTTTGCCTTATAATTTTTGTACCAGAATAGAATCGAATCTGACGATCAAAAGAAAGATTACCAACGGATTTGTTTAAAATAAACACAATGTAATTGTGTAAGTTCATGGAAAGTTAAATAGGTCCCAGTATCGATTGACGTATTACAACCAGTTACAAGTAATCGCATATGTCTGCGTTTGGGCGATATTACCCGTGCATCAGGTTTACATTGCACGTGGATACGCACACGGACACATACACGCACACAGACACACGCGCGCGTACACACACACACACACACACACACATATATATATGCAGTGTGTGTGTGTGTGTGTGTGTGTGTGTGTGTGTGTATGTGTGTGTGTGCACTCATAGAACACGCACATACATAAACGAACGCACATACACATACTACCCGTTTGTTTTTAAATGTATATCTTCAACATATTTTAACCAGACCGACGCGTCTCGCTCTATGATGCATCAACTGAATGAATACAGCAGCCTTGTCAATCACAATGCATGAGAAATCCGATTAGCTCTTCAAAATGCCATACGTGTGGATTGTGTTTAATATGAAGTCTGATTGGTTGTTTTCCTGCTATAAATCACAGAAAAGATTATCGTAAATCAGATCTTGCGACAGTCGAGAAGACTCTACAACAGACTCAAGTGAGTATAAAACTTAACTTTAAAGTATGTGTCTATGCATGTTTAATTATTTCATTACATGTGCATATTATAAAATGTATTGTGACTACACTGTCAATGCTATGCATATGTTCCGCTACCTGGGCAGTGTACGGATATTTGACCTTTTTAGCAAACTCAGTTAAGTCGCTCTCCGCTATATGCGCCCTTTTACAGGCTTTGCAATATTGCATGGATAGAACTGGTCACAGCACATAGGCCTACTCGGGTAATAAACAAACCAGTTTTAAGTGAAATCGTTCTCGGGATGTTTTTCCTTTGACCGACACATGTCGAAATGATATTATTTTACCAGGATGTTTGCCAACTGGCATTGTTTATATATTTTTTATTTCGCTTAAACCAAGGCAAAGTAATTACAATTAATATGAGGAAAAAACCTCTAATAAAAACGTACTTTAGACAATTGTATGTTTACGAATATATGTATGTCGAGATTGGTGTGTTGTACCTTTGGTTTCCACATGTTGAAGGTTTTTTTTCCTGACTGTGCCCCAATGTTTGTAGTTGTTAAAACAATAAGCGTGCGAGACAGGGGGCGGGCTGCCCCTTAGTGCTGGAGCAAAAGCTCACATTCAGCTATTGGAGCAAAATATTGTGAGATGTTTCCAAGTAAGAACTACGCAACTGAAAGAACACATTAAATATATTTTCTTGTCAAGAATATCAGAGTCCCTATATTTAATGTTTATGGTCGCCTCAGTGCTTGTAGCAGTTAACACTTCAATTTTCTTCCTAAAATACTTTTATTGTTTGACCTTACCAAATTAATGGGAAGCAAAATCCAGTGTCATCTTCTACAAGCATTCAGACGATCAGAAACACTGTGTGTGCCGTGTGTATACCGTGTGTGTACCGTGTGTCTACCTTGTGTGTACCATGTGTCTACTACGCGTATACCGACACCGTGTGTGTATCGTGTGTACACCGTGTGTATACTGTGTGTCTACTACGCATATACCGACACCGTGTGTCTACCGTGTGTATACCGTGTGTGTACCATGTGTCTAGAACGCGTATACCGACACCGTGTGTGTATCGTGTGTATACCGTGTGTGTACCATGTGTCTACTACGCATATACCGACACCGTGTGTATATCGTGTGTACACCGTGTGTATAATGTGTGTCTACTATGCATATACCGACACCGTGTGTCTACCGCGTGTATATCGTGTGTGTACCATGTGTCTACTACGCGTATACCGACACCGTGTGTATATCGTGTGTGTACCATGTGTCTACTACGCGTATACCGACACCGTGTGTATATCGTGTGTGTACCATGTGTCTACTACGCGTATACCGACACCGTGTGTGCATCGTGTGTACACCGTGTGTGTACCGTGAGTGTACCGTGTGTATAGTGTGTGTATACCGACAGTGATATTCTAAACAAGAAAACACTTTTCATATTTAAGTGTGGCCATTACAAATGACGTGTGTGTATCGTGTGTACACCGTGTGTATAATGTGTGTCTACTATGTATATACCGACACCGTGTGTCTACCGTGTGTATATCGTGTGTGTACCATGTGTTTACTACGCGTATACCGACACCGTGTCTATATCGTGTGTGTACCATGTGTCTACTACGCGTATACCGACACCGTGTGTATATCGTGTGTGTACCATGTGTCTACTACGCGTATACCGACACCGTGTGTGTATCGTGTGTACACCGTGTGTGTACCGTTCGTGTACCGTTCGTGTACCGTGTGTATAGTGTGTGTATACCGACAGTGATATTCTAAACAAGAAAACACATTTCATATTTAAGTGTGGCCATTACAAATGACGTGTGTGTATCGTGTGTACACCGTGTGTATAATGTGTGTCTACTATGTATATACCGACACCGTGTGTCTACCGTGTGTATATCGTGTGTGTACCATGTGTTTACTACGCGTATACCGACACCGTGTGTATATCGTGTGTGTACCATGTGTCTACTACGCGTATACCGACACCGTGTGTATATCGTGTGTGTACCATGTGTCTACTACGCGTATACCGACACCGTGTGTGTATCGTGTGTACACCGTGTGTGTACCGTTCGTGTACCGTGTGTATAGTGTGTGTATACCGACAGTGATATTCTAAACAAGAAAACACATTTCATATTTAAGTGTGGCCATTACAAATGACGCGTCTGTTGTAAACGTATTTCCATGTCAGGAACGTGTTTATGATCCCTGTAAGTCTGTCCATCCTTACGTGTTAACAATATTCGCATATTTAATACAATATAATATTGAGAAAACATTTTATTTCTAAAATGCATTACCCCAGGCAATCGGTATTAGCGAACTTTTAATGAATGCATTATTTAATTATGTACACGTATTACCATGGTTGCAAAGTGTTTAGAGTCCCTTTAACTTTGTCCATCTTTAATTGTTAAAAATATTCGTATATTTACTCAAATATAATATTACGACAATATCTTACCTCTAACATGCATTACTCCAGACAATCGTGATTAGCGAACTTGCAATACATTAATAATTTAATTACGTAGCGCAAATGTAAATAAATCGATATATTTGATTTTGTGTTACTACACAAACATATCTACTTATTGGTAACAAAATGTAACATGCATGTCTGGGATTTAATTATTGTAAACGATTGAATTAATATCGCGAATGTAGAACAAGGGGATGTTTCGTGTCATTTAGGAATACTTTGAAGTTTATGAAATATCTCAAACGATGTCTGTCTAAAACGTTACGAGTCACCGAAGAATAGATATAAGTTACGTGGTTTCAATGCATTGACAAATGTCATCTTTCACTGAAAAATGGATATGGAAACGCATGAGGATGGGATATAGCCCAGTGGGTAGAGCTCTCACCTGGGATGTTTGGGTCTCTGTATTGAATCCTCTCGACAGACACATTATCTGAATGGGCTGTTCCCTGTCACAACCAGCGCAGCACGACTGGCATTTGAAAGGCCCTGGGCCCTGTTCCACAAAATAATTTTAGCTAAGGTTAATTGTAGTGACTGACACTTTTAACTTTACAGCAAAGCAACCTTACGATAGTCGTAAGTGCCCTTTAATGTTTAAAATATCCTTTGCGAAGAAGTCCGAATTAGTTAAATATTAAATTGTTTCCAACTTTTCGGAACATCTTGGATATATTCATTGGCATCGGAAGTATTCAAGAAGTAACTTTGTCAGTTCATTTGCTATGCAATACCTGCGAATGCATAAGACGAGAGCTATCTCCCGTTGTTCCCAATGAAGGTCGTTTGGCCTTGTATGCTTTCACCTAACGCCGAATTCCATTAAAAAAAACCCCGTTATTTGATATATATTAGATCCAGTTTTACACAAAACGTCAGTATCCTCTTAGAAAATGATAAAATTATCATCTAACTGCCATTTGATACTGTTATCATACATACTGTGCATTTGCACAGTAATTTACGACGATAGTAAATCATAGAACGGGTTTGCGATGGTAGGTATTTATGGCGATAGTAGTGTTAAGTTCACTTCGTGGAACGGGGCCCAGATGGACAATGCATGGTCTACTGTCTGAAATGGAAAATGCACACAAAAGATCCCTTGCTAGATGAAATAACTAGGTACAGATTACAAAGAAGAACTAAAGAAGATTTAAAATCGATCAACATAGTTAAGTTACAGAATAGAGACAAGATTCAGTAGAGATTAATCTTGCAAAGCATTTTGTCACTACAGTTTGATCGATTCACTCATGTATTCGGTGTACCGATTACAGGCTATCCACGATACGTATCCATTATTCCGTACCCAAAGAACCGAATATATGCGTGTGTTTTTTAATATCTTTATTATTGTTATTATTATTATTATTAATTATATAAATTTAAAAAGACCACAGTTTGCAAGCTGTATGTACAAACAGAAATATATTAAGCAGTCTGTTTTGTTTTTTCGTGTTGTTATTTTAAAAAAAAATCAATGTCTAACATTCCAAAATTTAATGTTATACACATCCTACTATTTAAATGCTAGTTTGACTTTAGTTCGCTGGTGGCTTGCTTCATTCAGAAAGTCAGTAGTACTGTATTGGTACATTCACTGTAAATATTGATGTATACATATACAGTCAAACCTCGTTACAAGGACCGTCGTTACTACATTTACACAATCCGACCACAAATTGTCGGGAACAAACGTGCATCAATGTTATTCTGTTCATTTTACATTTTTTAACTTAGCTGCAAAAAGCACATATAGTGAATATGTATACACAAAATGGATTCTCTTATTTGGAGCCTCTTTATAATATCATAATATTGTTCTTATGTTGTTCTTATTCCAATGAACAAGAACAACAACAACAACAACAACAACAACATAATAGTAATAATAATAATAATAACAATAATAATAAAACATAGCAACAACATAAAACAATACAACAACAATAAAAATTAAATACAAAAACCGCACGTAATACAAAAAAGGTAAACCAAAGTAAGAAGGAAGAAGAAAAAAAGTCCTGATATAAATACAGCTTTGTATACGATAAGTTAAATGAATAACTGAGAAATAGATATCGCTAAATATATGACCCACGATGGTCAAAGAAATGCAGTTCAGTAAGAAAGATGGCCAACAAAAAGCAGTTAAGTAAAAACAAAATAATGATAAAAAAAAAAAAAAAACCCACCAACAAACACCATTAAAGTGAGTGATCCTAGATTTTAAACATTACTTCGTCACTATTAGAGCCGACATTACTTACAGTTTCTTCGTCAGTTCATCCATTTGGGAACAAACTATTTTGTATAATTCTAAAAAACGCGAGTGCGAGTGCGAATATTGTTTACATGCTCATATACCACTAGAGTTTCGAACATGTCCGTCCCGGGGCCTGTCTCTGAATAGCCAGGGGCTTGTCCCGGGACAGACAAAAAAATAAGGGGACAATTTTGAAATTTACATAAAACAATTAAATATTGGGCCTTTAAAATGTTGATGCGCATCTCTAATTAATATAATTAAGAAAGAAAATTCTACTAATTAAATTGGTCGCTAGATTAGATCGGGTGATCAAAAAGAAATTAGATCAGATCGGTGGCCTGACTCGAGATGGAGGGGGGGGGGGGGGGGGGGGGGGGTAGAGTTGAAAATGGGCAGAATTTTGAAAATGGCAATTAGTAAAAAAGTTAATAGAATTTTTAAAAAAAAGAAGAAAAAACAAGTTACAAGCCAAAAAGAAAAAGAACTGACTGCTCGGTCGAATATTTATATAATTTGGAGCATTTTAGAAGGACAATACAAAAATAAACAAGAGAAAGAAGAGAGGATCGGACTATTTAATAATATTTTTAAAAAGAAAGTTTAAAGTCCGATCTATATGTCCACGTGAATGGCCTCGTTAAGGCCGTTATGGTGCACAGCTTGCAGGGACGATATGGGTTGCATCCCGTCAAGAAAACCCCTAGACTGATAGTCAATAGACGTTGAAGGTGTAGTGCTGTGCTGAAATACAAATCTTGAGAAGCCGGATCCGTCTGAACGAGAGAGAGAATCAGACTAGGGTATAGTCCGGTCGTCATGGGTTGGTATAGTGGTGCGGACGGGCCCGACTCCGGAGGATACGAGATGGTATCAGAATAAAACAAGGTAAAGTTTAGAAAAGAGTAGTAGGGGCCGACCCCGCTTCCTATTTCTTCTTAGAGTGGGGCGGTCACTCTTCCAGTGCTGCTAGGACAGGTTCGGACATGCAGAGACTAAACGCGATCAACCGTGGCGTTCTGCAGAATGGCCGTCATACGAGCCACGAAAAAACAAGTCAACATAGTCAGACGGAGAAATGACGTGAAGGCAAGAAATCTCGCAAAAAAAAAAATCCAAACTGGTGGTGCAGACTGTCGAAACAAGAAGCGTTCCAGCGTTCAATCAGTTCCAATGGAACTTCACTTCGCTGACAAAAAACAACAACAAAACAAGCAAAGTGAAGGATGCCCAAGTCGAGCCGCGAAAGCACGTGTAGTGTGCACAAGCGAGACAAACACGTCTTACCGCGTCGAACGCCAGACTGGGAATGCTAAAAAACGCACTTACTTTTGAAAAGTAACGGATATGGATACGATGTCTAATCTATTTTTGAGAGTAGTTCCCCTTTTCACTATATTTGAAATTTATTCAGATGTCTTAAAAAATATGTAGATTAATCAAGCGTGGTGAAACGTGCTGAAACTTTAAACGCGTTGGTGTACACCTGTCGGCGAAATTGACTTGGTTGTTTCAACTGTGTGCACATTCATGAAATGAAAACTGAACTAGAAAAGTCGAATCATTACGTCAAACGTAACGCAATTCGTCTACCTAATGAGAAACATGACTAGGATTGATGGTGGAGCTCATTACATCATTTAATGATCACTTGAATATACAAATGATGCAAATAATAATAGAAAATGCATTAAAATGCGAAGCAAATCTCAGTGAATATAGACAACTGAAGTTTCAGGCAGAAAGTCAAGATTACTTCAATTATGAACATAAATTTAATAATAGTTTTGGGTACCACAGGTATTTAAAACATTATTACAAATCCCAACACCACCATTGACCAACAACAGTAACAAGAACACTACAAGATATTAATTGTAATAATAATAATAATAATAATAATAATAATAATAATAATAATAATAATAATTACTATTAGAATAATTATTAATAATAAATAAACAGAAACAAAAACAAACAAAATTAAAACTAAACAAACAAAATAAAACAAACAAGAACAAACTTGTCCATGTTAATGATGTTAATAAACTGGTTTCTTTGCAGGAGATAAATTGAAGACGACCACTACAGAAGATGTCTGTCAAACCTCAACCTCTGGGAACCCAGAATCAAACATCCAGCTTTATAGAGACGTCTACTGATCGTAACAACTTTACTTACAGAAACTATTCTGGCGATGGAAAAGAACTAAACAGCGATAATGAATAATTTCTTGAACTGTGGTCGGATTTTGACAAATACAAATACATTTTCTGGGGCATCGTGTTGTGCATCACTGTGATAGGAACCATAGGGAACATACTAGTGTTTATTATGATGGGAGACAAGAAACTCAGTTCCTTGTCTTATTCAATCTACCTGAAATGTATGTCTGTTTCTGACAGTTGTTTACTAATCACAACACTAATATATGAAACAGAATTTTTTTATTATCTATGGCATGTTGTAGAACTAGAGATAAGCATCTGTATGCTACCATTCAGCTTCAGGATTCTGTCGTCTTGGTTGGTGGTTGGACTTACAGTAGATAGATATGCATGTGTCTGTTTTCCATTAACGCGAGAAATAATTTGTACCCGGACGAAAGCTATTGTCTTCTGTTCTGCTTTGCTTGGTCTGTCTGTAGTGTTAATTCTACCTTTTCCGTTTAACATAGAACTGGTCAGAGGTCAATGTTTCCCGTCAGAAACAGTTAAATATTATTACATGTTCATTCGATTATTATTTTCTTCCATTCTACCATGCTTGGTTATTCTTGTGCTTAACATCTTTATCGTTATTCAAATGCAACGAAGCCGCGACTTCCGAAATACCTTTATACGTTCAGCAACTAATTTAGCAAATCGTCAACAAAATAATTCAACGCGCCCTCTGGTGTTAGTTTCTGTACTGGCATTTGTCACTATGATACCAGGCGCATTATCGGAGGCCGTTATTGTTTCAATACGAGTATGGGACAGAGATTTCAAAGAGCTGGCCTTACTTGGTAATATCTGGTCAATATGTTTGATAATCTACTTATTCAATTTTGCACAGAACTTTTACATCCTGATTGGAAGTTCTTCAAACTATCGGCAGATCATTCGCAAGCAGCTGAGATGCTGCACTTTGAAACGGAATCAAGAAAATCGACTGAACCAAGCGATGATGACAAATATTATTTCTAACGTGATTGGTTCGGAATCTGCAACCACTAGTTTATCGCTGGTGTCTATCACATAGATGGCAGAAACTGAGGAATAGATGCTAGTCCATATGGCTTCGTGAGCTGAACATTTTGAGTAGTTGCCTCGTAGAATATGTCAAGATCTGGGTTTTTTTTGTTGTTGTTGTTGTTCTCTGTCCATCTGATCTCATGAGATGAATATTTTGAGTATCTGAGTTTGGAATATTCAGGTTGTCCATCTGGTATCAATAGTTCTGTACACCTAGCTAGTGCATCCACTATTAAAAAAACCCAGCATTGTTATTTAGTCCATCTGGTGTTATGAATTCAGTATTATTGGATAGTTACTTATTATTTGGTATCACGAGATCAGTATTGCCAGCTATCCATCTGATATCACGAGTTCAGTATTGTCAGTTAGTCCATCTGGTATCGCGTGTTCAGTTTTGTCAGCTAGTCCATCCGGTATCACGAGTCCAATATTATCAACTAGTGCATCTGGTATCATGCGTTTAGTATTCCCGGCTATTGGATACGCTGTCACGAGAGTGTATGCGTCAGTGCGTTTGTATGTGTGTGTATGATAGTATGTATGTTCGTGTGTGTGTTTCTTTCTATGTGAATCTGACTGGCTTTGCTGCTCCTCATACGATTCCTGTATGTTCCGCAATTCCTCTGCTTGTTTGTCAATCTGTGTCCGAGGTTGTGTCTCACTTACATTTGTATTTCTGTTTCTTGGTACGGGCGGGACGTAGCCCAGTGGTAAAGTGCTCGCTGGAAGGAAAGGAAGAGCATGCTTTATTTAACGACGCACTAGACACAAATATCACAGATAGATACTGACTTTTAAGCTTATCTATGGTTACATTATGTTACGTTCCTAGATTTCTTGGTAAATGAATTACAATTTCAGTGCTAGATGTGTTTGACATCCAATAGCCGATGATTAATAAATCAATATGCTCTAGCGGTGTCGTTAAACAAAACAAACTTTACTACTAAATAATATATTTATATAAACTATTCAAAATCCGAAATTAAGCATGAAAAGACAACTCGTCATATCGCATGAAACTCATCGATTATGGTTCTTGCTCAAGGATCTAATAGAAGGCGATGTTAGGCAACGCAGATTCCATTCAATACCCTCCATTCCACCCAATATGCTATTAAACGTATAATTTTGGTATTTACTAGTAACATTTATAGCATTCCGGTTAATGTGAATAGTAAACAGTACATGTCATTAATTCCGCATATAATGTTGCCCGCGTTTTGATGATATGGCAATCAGACAAATTTGTCAGGGAAAACTATTAATGTAATGCATTATATATATTGTTGTTATGTAACTAGTTAGATGTGTGTACGAATTGTATCGATTATTCTCATTTGTTATGTCGCCAATAAAATTTAATGTCCGTTTTTAATTCAACGTGTTGTTTATGTATGTGTCACTAGTTAGGCAAAACATCGTAACAAGTTAATATAATATATAAGATATTGGACTCGAGTATTCGAGGGTCAAACTTTACCCGGGCCCGAGTACCCGACACTTACACTAGATTACAATGGCACTAAGGCATACACTAAAATCGCCTAAATACATTTTAATTCCAGCGATGAACACCGATGCCAAATCATGCGATTGTATAGCGTGAGTCACCTCTAACCTTCCACTATGTTTATACGTTACTCGAGCTAGCCATTGCAATGCATTTAGAAACATGTCAATACGTTCAGAATTGTGACGGACGGACGGCCAGATTTAAAAAAAGAGAGAAATTAACACATGACCATGTTGTTATTGTGTAACTTGTATTGCAACATTGGCACACACACACACACACACACACACACACACACACACACACACACACACACAGATAGATATATGCACACATACACTCTTACAAAACCTACATATACATACACACACACACAAAAACACACACAGGCATATTGCAACATTGGCACACACACACACACACACACACACACACACACACACACACACACACACCCGCGCGCACACACGCACACACACAGGCATATATACACATACACTCATACCAAAACCACATACACATAAACACAAATACACACACACACATAGAGAGAGAGAGAGAGAGAGAGAGAGAGAGAGAGAGAGAGAGAGAGAGAGAGAGAGAGAGAGAGAGAGAGAGAGAGAGAGAGAGAGAGAGAGAGAGAGAGAGAGAGAGAGAGAGAGAGAGAGAGAGAGAGAGAGAGAGAGAGAGAGAGAGATACATACATATTCACATATATGTATATGTATATATATATATGTATATGTATATGCATATGCATATGCACATGCACATGCACATGCACATGCACATGCACATGCACATGCACATGCACATGCACATATATATATATATATATATATATATATATATATATATATATATATATATATATATATATATATATACGCGCACGCGCAAACACACCTATACATTTACACACAACAAACACAAACGCAAGAAAGACACGATCATGGACACGTACATCTACACTGACGCATATTAAAGTCCTACACACAGACACATACATCTACAGACAGGAACCTACACATTTCATCGTAACCATTCGTCAATCTGACTCTCTATCTTGCACACAATGAAGATCTTAATGACTTATAAAGTTATAAAATAATATATATATATATATATATATATATATATATATATATATATATATATATATATATATGAGATGGGTTAATTATAATCAATAATCGTATCGCAATCGATGACAGGTTTTCATGTAATCACAATCGTAAGTGATTACAATATTTGAAAATGGCGTGTAATCTCAATAGTAATCGATATCATTGTTAATGTAATCGTAATCTGCGATTACTTTCATAATTACTATGAATTTACCAAACCCCTAACGTATATTTGGCTTCAGCTGCAGCACGTGTCACTCAGTGTAGATCATACAACTGATAACCCATCGTCTTCCACACTAACAGTAAAGCTGATTAACCCAATTGGAATTTAGCATTAGTATTGAATGTTATAAGAAGCGTATAATATATTTTGTTTTACTTTAGAATACTTTAGAATCTTAAATGACTCGTGAGCTGTATTTTCTAACATTTGTATACAGTGACGGTTCCAGAAAATCCACTTAGGAGGGAGGGTGGCAGGGACATGAGGTGACATGTCAAGGGGACTTTGGAGGAGGTTTAGAGGGGGGTCGTGAAAAAAAGAGAAAATTAACATATAATAAAATTATAACTATCGCAAAATGTAGCCCCCCCCCCCCCCCCCCCCCCCCACCCCGATCCGCCTGAGGTATATATTCATATAATTATTTTATATTCTAATTTTGTGCCATCCAGCTGTTTGTTACCATCATTACCGTAGTTATTGTCGCCCTGTCAAAATTATTTGCCGCACAAAAATAGTAATAAAATGTAATAAAATAATATAAACTCTTGTTTTCCTCTTAAACCGTATACAGAGTATTATCACGGTACAATGTTATCAGTGCTCTGAAGTCTCAGCTAAGACACATTTGACAATATATCCACCAAAGTCCACCAACGGCACCGAGACAGGATTTCTGTTCGTTTGTAGGTCGTTACGACTGCAGGCAGCCGGTCGCATTACGCTTGATTCCATAGACAGTTATTCTCGCACTGTCGCAGACACAGACAAACATCACGTAACTAATTAAGCTTGATTCCATAGACAGTTATTCTCGCACTGTCGCAGACACAGACAAACATCACGTAACTAATTAAGCTTGATTCCATAGACAGTTATTCTCGCACTGTCGCAGACACAGACAAACATCACGTAACTAATTAAGCTTGATTCCATAGACAGTTATTCTCGCACTGTCGCAGACACAGACACACATCACTTAACTAATTAAGCTTGATTCCATAGAGTTATTCTCGCACTGTCGCAGACACAGACAAACATCACGTAACTAATTAAGCTTGATTCCATAGACAGTTATTCTCGCGCTGTCGCAGACACAGACACACATCACGTAACTAATTAAGCTTGATTCCATAGACAGTTATTCTCGCACTGTCGCAGACATAGACAAACATCACGTGACTAATTAAGCTTGATTCCATAGACAGTTATTCTCGCACTGTCGCAGACATAGACAAACATCACGTGACTAATTAAGCTTGATTCCATAGACAGTTATTCTCGCACTGTCGCAGACACAGACAAACATCACGTGACTAATTAAGCTTGATTCCATAGACAGTTATGCTCGCACTGTCACAGACACAGACAAACATCACGTGACTAATTACGCTTGATTCCATAGACAGTTATTCTCGCACTGTCGCAGACACAGACAAACATCACGTGACTAATTAAGCTTGATTCCATAGACAGTTATTCTCGCACTGTCGCAGACACAGACAAACATCACGTAACTAATTAAGCTTGATTCCATAGACAGTTATTCTCGCACTGTCGCAGACACAGGCAAACATCACGTGACTAATTAAGCAAACATCCATTTGAAAGTAGTGGATAAAGATGAAGCCTTCTTAATTGTGTAATTTAATAAAAACATGACTGCAAAAAAAAAAAAGTTAATAAAATTGATCTCAAACTTGAATAATATTCATTTTTAGTGTCAACAATTAAATGCAATCAGCAAATGGGGCAACTATATAGATGATATTTCAGGTTTTTCGTCAAATATGATTCATATCTCACGAGTTGCGCTTGCGCGACGAGCGTGATGTGATTACAAACATCACGAGATGAGACATCACTCATATTTGACAAAAAAACATAAAATGCTTTATTTATTATATATTTTTGGCAGTTTACCTTAAATATCAGCAGCAAAATAGTTCTGGCTTCCTTACATTGAAGATAACACTTTCTACAGTGACGATAGCACATTTTAGTGTGAACTAGTAAAATTGTCACTCAGAAATGTGTTATCGTCACTGAATGGCTGATACCAATTTTATTTCACTGATATTTTAAGATAGTTCCTAAATGTTATATAATAAATAGGGAATAACTGGTTACTATCTTAAGATATCGGATTTATCCTGCGAAGGTTAGAATGGCGAATGCAGCGAGGCTCTGTTAAGACAGTAACCAGTTATGTCTTTTATCCTGCAATCCTACAGGAATATTCGGAAAACCATTATTTATTCCAGTTTTGTGTGCGCATATCGAGTATTGTCAACCTAGGAAAGTTTTCCGTATGACGTCATGCAAGATACATGACGTCATTATTTGTAATTATTTCATTTTTTATTTGTGGATGGTATTAAATGGTATAAATACTACAAACAATACACAAATAATAGTGATAATACTTATTAATTAGGGCTTAGTTTGATATTTAAAAATATGTTTTATTTATTAATATAGTTATACCTATGGTTATGGACGTACCTTTTCTTTAATGATCGAAATATAAGAATAATAAATCTGGTTTTCGAGTCCCACCCCCACCCCCAACCCGCAAACAAATATTTCTGAAATGATTTAATAAATAATCCAAAACTAATTAAATATGTCTTTCAAAGAATGAAATTAGTATGGTTGTGAAATAAAATTAATCATTTTAAATTGGTAAAATCATTTGGAAGTTGGTCAGCTCGCCCCAAAACCAAATCGCCCCTACCAACTCGCCCCATCGGTTTGTCAAATCGCCGCACACTGTTTAGTTAACTCATATCGTTACAATTTTATTAATTAAATATAACAATAGTTTATGCAATGATGTGCATTAAATATTGTTGAGTATGCACATCAGTCGAAGCCCAGAACCTTTGCCTACACATTACCGTTTAAAACTCGCAAACGTCCTTAAAACAGACATGACAGTTCATTGTTTTTGCGATATTAGTATCTCCCCAATAAATAAGAACATTTAATAAGTAGTCGTAATAGCTGAGTTTCACTGTGATATTAATAAATAAGATGACACCAAAGTTGTAGACGTCCATTTTTAATTTCGTTACAATTATTTACGGACAATACAGTTTGGGGCGAGTTGTCCAAACACTATAATCGTAATCGTAATCGATTACTTTCGTCTAGTAATCGACTCATCACAGTTGAAATCAAACAGACGCCCGTGCATAGGAGAAGTTACCATTAGATCTGCCGAATAGTTAGGTCACTAGTAATTAGCTGGTGTGTTCTGCCTAGTTTATTTAGTAGCCTTCTAGTAGGAACTTAAAGCAAGACAGGATATGATATTTAATTATGAAAGTGTGTTCTTTGTTTATTTCCACTTATTTGTTTCTTAATTAAATTTGATGACAGAAAAAACAAAATTAAACAAAAAAAGAAACAAACAGACAAACAAAACAAAACAAAACAAAACAAAACAAAAAAAAAACCAAAACAAAAAAAAAACAACAACAACAAAACAAAACGACAACAACTAGGTTACCTTATATGTGACCTGCGACATTATTTGTATACCTAATATATGATATTGATTACAACGAAACACACAAGGGCAATACTCTCTTTAGCATATAATATCAAGCTTAATAAAAACTGTTGTTGTAAACAGTATACGATACTTTAATTCCAGTCAGCCATTACGTGATGTTTAAATGACGGCGCGGTTTCGTTTTGAATGGAAATAACGTCAAACTCGAATGACGTCATTTTGGATATACTTACATGATAATAAACCAGTGTTTACGTTTTATTTATCATATAATATCTAGAATTTTCAGTGCAATCAAAATATGTGCAAGGACTAGTTTATTATTATGTAATGATATACGAAATGACGTCACTGACTTTGACGTCATTTCCATTCCAAAAGACACCGCGCCAAATATTCTTACATCATTTGAATATCTAGTAATTGTGTACTGGAATTAAGTGTCATATCCTGTCTAATTCTTGCTTTAAGTTCCTAATAGAAGACTACAAAATGAACTAGGCAGAACACATCAGCTAAATAATAGTACCTACCTATTCGGCATATATCTGTGTTTGTGCGTATATGTAACTGTTCGGCGTGTGTGTGTGTATGTATGAGTGTGTTTGTGTCTATGAATGTGGTTATGGGTGTAGGTTTCTGTATTCCAGTGGGTTCTTATCTTAGCATGTGTATACATGTATGCGTTTATATATGTGCGCGCGAGTGAGTGTCTGTCTCTTTCTCTGTCTCTGTCTCTCTGTCTGTCTGTCTGTCTCTCTCTCTCTCTCTCTCTCTCTCTCTCTCTCTCTCTCTCTCTCTCTCTCTCTCTCTCTCTCTCTCTCTCTCTCTCTCTCTCTCTCTCTCTCTCTGTGTGTGTGTGTGTGTGTGTGTGTGTGCGTGTGTGTGCGTGCGCGTGCATTATACAACTACACAATAAATCTAAAATCGCGGTGTGTTGGAGATATGTGTAAAATAGACCTTCCTATTTCAGCTGCTACGTTAGTTTTCACCAGTGGTAAAGTGTTCACTTGAAGCGCGCGGATCGATCCCCGCCGGTGGAATAATTGGGCTATTTCTGTTTCCAGTCGCTGCACCACGACTGGTATATTAAATACCGTAGTATGTGTTATCCTGTCTTTGAGATGGTGCAACCAACGAATCAGATTGTGTATTAGATATAATCCACATGTGTGTCATTTTTATATTGACGAGCCAATCGGATTCTACATTTATTGGTTGTTTTGTTTTAGTTGATGGGCCGTAATACAGATCAGTGTTGTTTATCCGTGTAATTGTCTGCAGGTTTGTGAGCGGCTAAAACGTATTGTGTATGTGCGTGTAAAGAGAGACAGGCAACATGTGTTGTACTGTGCGTATGCGTGTTCGTGCGTGCGTATGTGTGTTTTGTGCGTGTGTATGTGTGTGTGTGTGTGTGAGAGAGAGAGAGAGAGAGAGAGAGAGAGAGAGAGAGAGAGAGAGAGAGAGAGAGAGAGAGAGAGAGAGAGAGAGAGAGAGAGAGAGAGAGAGAAATAAAGTATGTGTGTGTGTATTTGTTTGTGTACGTGTGTGTTTATATTTATGTGTGCATTTATGTGTATGTGTCTCTGTCTGTGAGTGCGTGTGCTTGTGCGTGCGTGTGTGTATGTAGGCGTGTGTATAGGTACATGCGTGTATAGGTACATGCGTGTGCGTGTGTTTTGTGTCTTGTGCTGTGTATATGTCTGTATCAGTGTTCTAGCTAGCAATAAATAGAGGGGCGCTGCAACCGTTTTGTGCCGCCCTGCCGTGCTTGTTGCCGGCCCGTCTCGATTATTTCCGTCCTGCCCTAATTCATTGCCATTGCCATTCCATTGCTTTCCTATCGTACAGTTAAATTAGCGCCCTGCTTCATTAATATCCTAGCTTGAACCCTGCACAGTATGTGTGTGTATGTACGTGCTATTTTGCATTAGGTGTGTATTGCATGTGTGCATTTATATATGTGTATGCAAATGAGCTTGTATGTCAGTGTGTGTGTGTGTGCGTGTGCGTGCGTGTGCGTGCGTGTGTGTGCGCGTGTGTGCGCGTGTGTGACTTGTTATGTTTATATCATTCAATATTCAATTCTTTATTCCGTTTTTAGGTCATAGCCCATTTACAGACAACAAAAGGTGACATTTGAAGGACCCGTTGGTCAGCAATGCATATAGCAAACTAAATATTATTTAACTGCAATTAGTTTGTATATAGATTTTAGGAAGAATAAAAAAAATTGTATTTTCTAACAATTATTTTTGGTGTACTCATATAGGTCTACAAATTAACTTATATCCCACTATTATAGTTTTGATTTATATAATTTATTCTCATATTTATTATTTTCCTTTATTGTCATACACCACCCTCACCCACATACACACTCTTTATCAACGTGTAGTCAGCTTATGATTGTTGAACAGCTGGAATTTGTGCAGGTGACATTATTCCAAAGCACCACTATATGAACATCATAGTTATAATCTTCTATGCATTTACATTACACACCAGATATGTAACTTACACCACTTCTTTCCTTTCTTAACTGCAATGCTTTAGCTAAATAAATACCTAAACGTTTTAGTATATTTTCATTTCATTTATATCATTGCGTGTGCGGGAGTGCTATATGAAATTTATGAAAATAGATTTGGACTTACTTTATTCCCTGAACGATATCTAATGATATATAACAATTCCCAAAATAATTTATTTATGATCCACAAACTATCATTTCTCATTTCCCCCAATGTTTGACAACAGTTGTAACAAAGGTCGTGGCATGTATTATCCTGTATCTGGGATGGTGCATGTAAAATATATCTTGCTGCGATTTAGAAGTAGTGTCACATTGTGTGACGGCAGCTGGTTTCCTCTCCCATTGCCATTGCGAGAATGAGATTGGTCAGATAGGGAATAATACACGAGTACCTTCTGGAAAAGGATTCCCGTTACAACGAGTGGTTGCCATAGTATCTAACAAGTCAAAGCGATTTAGGTATGTTTGGAAACCACGTGTTGTAGCACAAATCGTCTACAACGGACTTGAACGTATTATTGTATTATCTCTTACACATTCTGAAAAGGCCATTTCCTTATTTAGTTTAAAGGAATAAATACTAAAGACGACGATCAAGTGTTTAGGTTGAAAGTGTCAACATTAATGACGCCATAGACACAAGTGGCGTAATAAATGACGTCATATGTTTATATTTACTCGGGTTACTTGGTAAATGGAATCGGAACAACCAATCAGGTAATATGTTAAAGAGGAAATCTACAAAGGGTTACCTCTTACAGGAATGTGTAATATTTTTTCCACGTGACTCTTCTGGAATATATGTTCTGTGCACACGTTATCTAACCTAACCTTTGTTTTTCAAGGTATCGCGTCATCACTCTCTATTTCTGGGACATGCACTTCTATTCCACTGCAATAAATGTATTTTAAACAATGGATATTATACTAATGAATAAACCTACAAAATACATAAACCTCTTTACCAAAATACACGATCATCACACGCGTTTAAAATACACGATCATCACACGCGTTCAAAATACACGATCATCACACGCGTTCAAAATACACGATCATCACACTCGTTCAAAATACACGATCATCACACGCGTTCAAAATACACGATCATCACACGCGTTCAAAATACACGATCATTACACGCGTTCAAAATACACGATCATCACACTCGTTCAAAATACACGATCATCACACGCGTTCAAAATACACGATCATTACACGCGTTCAAAATACACGATCATCACACGCGTTCAAACTACACGATCATCACACGCGTTCAAAATGCACGATCATTACACGCATTCAAAATACACGATCAGCACACGCGTCCATTGTGAAAAAAACAAAACAATAGACGATCATCACACGCGTCCATTGTGAAAAAACAACAATAGACGATCATCACACGCGTCCATTGTGAAAAAACCAACAATAGAACTACAGTTTGTATAAACATTTTAATTTAACACATCAAAACTGGTACACAACAGATTAATCACACCCAGAGCTAAAACTTAATCAATTTACGAACTCGGACTCTGTAACATAATTTAACCATAGCTAAGCTGTATCACAAAATCACATGTCAAAATGCCAAGAGGCAGACACAACTGCAGACACAGGCTGGCAAACAAGCAGAACTGTGGACAAGGAGAAATTGCGGCATATACAGGAATCATATGTGGAACAGATATAATTTATTATGTCAACAAAGTTAGTCAGATTCATATATAGAGACATATACATACATGAATGCATATATACGCACGCACCCACACCAACTGAAACACATGCATGCATCCACTCATTTTCACAATCGCATTCGTGCACCCCTGGACTCACGCACACACACACACACACACACACACACACACACACACACACCGGGTAACATCACACACCGACACACAAATACAGACTCACAACACTCTCTCTCTCTCATAAATCTCTCATCTCTCTCTCTCTCTCTCTCTCTCTCTCTCTCTCTCTCTCTCTCTCTCTCTCTCTCTCTCTCTCCTCTCTCTCTCTCTCTCTCTCTCTCTCTCTCTCTCTCTCTCTCTCTCTCTCTCTCTCTCTCTCTCTCTCTCTCTTTTTCTCTATCTCTATATCGCTCTCTCTCTCACACACACACACACACACACACACATACACAGACACATATAGAGAAGCAGAGACACGGACACACGTGATAGAATATAGAATAACCAACGATACTGAACTTACGATGCATGATGACATGGCCAATACTACTGAACTCCTGATACACATGGCCTAGCTGGTAATACTGAAGTTGTGATACCAGACTCTACTGAATGTGTGATACCAGGTGGACTAGAGGACAATAGTAAACTCTTGATACCAGATGAACTAGCTGACAATACTGAACTCGTGATACCAGAAACAAAATCTAACAATACTGAAGTAGAAACATATATTACCTATCCTATAATACCGAACTAAATATTGATACCTGAACATACCAAACTCAGATACTGACACCGTCTGCCAGACAACTCAAAATGTTCCACTTATGAAACCAGATGGACTAGCATCAGCGATAAACCAGTGGTTGTAGATTCTGAACCAATAATGTTCAGACTAATATTTGTCATCATCGCTTGATTCAGTTGATTTTCTTGATTCCGTTTCAAAGTGAAGCGTCTCAGGCGCTTCCGAATTATCTGACGATAGTTTGCCGAACTTCCAATCAGGATGTAAAAGTTCTGTCCGAAATTAAAAACGTATATTATGAAACAGATTACCCAGATATTACCGGTTAATGCCAGATATTTGATGTCTCTGTACCATAATTTTATTACTAAAATAACGGTATCTTGTATTGCAACTGGTAGCAAGGTGACAAAGGCCAGTACGCGTTGAATTATCTTGTTGTCGATTTCCTGAATTAGTTGTTGCCTTTAAAAAAAGTGTTTCGGAAGTCGCGGCTTCGTTATATTTGAATAACGATAAAGATGTGTGACGGTACATGCTCTTAATTTGTTTTCGCCTGTGGCGATGTTAATTGTTTCAGAGGGCTGTGTGCAGCGTGGTTACGTAATACCTCTGCGCGACGGTGGTCGAGCTGTTTCAATACACACCCAGACCAGGTGCGGAGGCCATGTGGCCAGTAGCTACGTAATATCTCCGCGAGTTCGGTACGATCGGGGTATTGCTGGCGAACTAGGCGACGACCAGTCTAGGCTTCTAAGAAAAATATGCCGGCTTGGTCGCTGTGGAAATATCACTTGTAGGTATTCGGTGCCGCCTTGTACCCCCAGGCGATATTCGGTTTGTAATAAATAGATAGGATTTAGAGATATCGGGGGGAGAAACATATTGGAAGGCTTCCAGGGAACGCGTCCGCTTGGTGATGATGATAACTAGTTTAACGTGCCCATATACCACTAGGGTTTCGAACACGCCCATCCCGAGTCCGACCTCCGATAAGATTCGGTGGCCTGACTCGGGATGGGGGGGGGGGGGGGGGGGGGGGGGTTGAAAATGGGCAGAGTTTTGAAAATAGCAATTAGTCAAAAAGTTAATAGAATAAAAAAAAACAAAAAAAGGTTACAAGCCAAAAATAAAAAGAATTGACTGATCGGCCGAATATTGACATAATTTGGAGCATTTGAGAAGGACAGTCCAAAACTAAATAAGAGAAAGAAGAGAAGATCGGACTATTTAATAATATTTTTTAAAAAGAAGTAATTTCGACATAAAATTTTGAACGCAGATCGAAAAGTTTAAAGTCTGATCGATATCTCCACGTGAGTGGCCTCGTTAAGGCCGTTTGGGTGCACAGCTTAAAGTGACGAGATGGGTTGCATCCCGTCAAGAAAACCCCTAGATTGACAGTCGATAGACGTTGAAGGTTTAGTGCTGTGCTGAAATACAGATCTTGAGAAGCCGGATCCGTCTGAACGAGAGAGAGTATCAGACTAGGGTATAGTCCAGTCGTCATGGGTTGGTATAGTGGTGCGGACGGGCCCGACTCCGGAGGATACGAGATGGTATCACTATAAAGCAAGGTAAAGTCTAGAAAAAGAGTAGTAGGGGCCGACCCCGCTTCCTATTTCTTCTTAGAGTGGGGCGGTCAGTCTTCCAGTACTGCTAGGACAGGCTCGGACATGTAGAGAGTAAACGCGAACAACCGTGGCGTTCTGCAGAATGGCCGTCATACGTAATTATATATTTTCTGCTCTGTTGTATAACCTTGATGTGATTGATGCGACTTTAAATATTTTAATACTGTATTATACCAATATTATTGTTCCCTGGAAGCCTTCCAATATGTTTCTCCATCAAATCTCTAAAACCCTAGCTATTTATCATAAAACCGAATATCGCCTGGGAGTACAACGCGGTACTCCCCCATTCATGTGATATTTCCACAGTGACAAAGCCGGCATATTTTTCTTAGATGGCCAGACTTGCTGACGCCTAGTCGCCAAAATCACGGTCGTAAAAACCGCACTCGCGGAGGTATTACGAAACTACTGGCCACATGGCCTCCAAATGGTCTGGGTGTGTATTGGAAAGAGAATGACCACCGTCGCGCAGAGGTATTATGTAACAAAGTGCCCACCTGGGCTTAAGTGCATATTGGAACTGCACACGGCCCTCTAAAACAATTAATATCGCCACAGGCGAAAACAAAATTAAGAGCATGTTCCATCACACACCCCCACCTCAAAAAGGATATTTCGTCTACTCTAGGAATAGGGAAATATACTACATTAAAACAAAAGTGCGTTAACCGACGCATCTGGGCATTTATAACACATGTAATAAGGTGACTACCAGTAATCACACTGAGTCTCTGAGTTCCTGGTATACAAATAAAATATATAAAAACAAAACAGAAATCAAGAATGTCAACACATTATCATATCGTTCAACTTCGGGACAGGGCATCAGCGATTTCATTAGATGTGCCCTTGATATGTTCAATGGTAATTGGGAATTCCTGCAGAAGAAGACTCCATCTCAAAACTCTCTGGTTGGGCACTTTCATTCTGTGAATGAAGGTAAGCGGATTATGGTCCGTAAAGACCACCACTTGATGCACTGCCGATTTCACGTATATCTGAAAATGCTTCAGAGCTTGTACCATGGCCAAAGCTTCCTTCTCTGAATAGTTTACCTCGTGTTTGTCAAACTTTTTGGAGAAGAAATTTACAGGATGGTCCAGTCCATTTTCGTCTTCCTGGAACAGCACAGCTCCAGCTCCCACGTCACTGGCATCCACAGCCAGCTTGAACGGCATTCGGTAGTCTGGTGCTGCCATCACGGGAGACGAGGAGAGCATCTTCTTAAGACGGTTGAACGACTTCTCGTATTCATCTGACCACTGGAACTTCGTTTCCTTCTTTAGCAGCGATGTGATGGGGGCAGCTACCGTCGCAAATTTAGCACAGAAACGACAATAATAACCAGTCATACCAAGGAACCGGCGAACTTCACGACGGTTGGTCGGTGCAGGATACTGGCTGATGCTTAGTGTCTTGGCCTGCAGTGGGGCGACGCAACCATGTCCGACAGTATGACCTAAGTAGTTCACTGAAGCTTTCACGAATTCACATTTGCCCAGGTTCACAGTCAAGTTAGCTTTGTGTAGGCGACTGAATATTTGTTGTAAGCCGGTTAAATGTTCATCCCAAGTGTCGGTGGCTAACACCACATCGTCCAGATACACACTGACGTTTTCTAGGTCTGATAACACCTGGTGCATCATCCTTTGAAAGGCAGCAGGGGCAGTCTTCAAACCAACGGCATCACTCGGAATTGGAAGAGGTCGTCATGTGTGATGATCGCCAGAATGTCCTTAGCTTCCTCCGTTAACGGAATGGCATAAAAACCCTTCAGTAGGTCCAATTTGGTGATGTATTGCGCGTGTCCAACTCGGTCGATGCAATCGTCAAGGCGGGGTAGAGGGTAGGCATCTGCCTTGATGAGTTGATTCACGCGACGTAGGTCAGCACACACCCGGAAACTGTTATCTCCCTTTTGAATCAGAATAACAGGTGATGCCCACTGACTGTTTGATGGTTCCAGGATGTCGTGTTCCAACATGTAATCTATCTCCTTTTTCAGTGCCGCACTTTTTACAGGATTTATCCGATAGGCATGCTGTCGAATCGGTGTAGCGTTGGGTTCCAAGCGCACATCCTGGATTAAGGTATTGGTAACCGTTGGAAAGTCCTGACAAATGGAAACATTGTCTTGTATCAACGTAGTCAACTTTGCTCGCTGGGTGCTGTCAAGGTGCTGTAGATAAGAACTCAAGTCTGCTAGAATCTGGCTGTTGGTTAACTTGATCTCTGCAGTCTTGACGTCATCACAGGAAGTTGAGTGACCCTCAGTTTGGACAGGCAACACTGGAACTATCGGCAGTCTGTCAAAATAACCTTTTAGCAAATTGATGTGACAATACCCACTTTTCCTAACCCTATCAGGAGTGTTTATCACATACCCTGTCTCATTAACCCGTTTGTGCACAACATAGGGACCGAAATACCGGTTCTGTAATGAACCCCGTTTAATGGGAAGGTACAGCAGCACTTTATCCCCTGGTTTAAATTCCCGACTCTTAGCCTTCCTATCAAACACTGATTTTATTTTGCTCTGAGCATAGCTCAGATGCTTCCTAGCCAGTTCGGGTGCCTGCCACAACCTATCTCTAACTCTCCCTACATAAATCAGCAGGTTTTCGGCATTATCCTTGTCTAACCAACTATCTTTTACCAATTTGAGAGGGCCTCGGGCTGAATGCCCATATACCAACTCAAATGGAGTGAATCCTAAGGAGTCTTGCTTAGCATCCCGTGCTGCGAACAACACGAAAGGAATTGACTGGTCCCAGCCAGTACCATTGTCGAAACAATGGCAGCGGAGCATACTTTTCATGCTCTGGTGGAAACGTTCTATTGCGCCCTGGCTCTCAGGGTGGAATGCAGCAGAACGAATCTGGCGTATATCTAACATAGACAGTACTTGCTGGATTAACTTGCTCATAAAGTTCGTACCCCGGTCGCTTTGAATTTCTCCTGGTAAACCCGTATACGTGAAGTACTTAAGCAGCGCACTAGCTACAACAGACGCAGTAACCTTCCTTAAGGTAATCGCCTCTGGAAAACGCGTAGTTAAGCACATAATTGTTAACAAGAATTGGTTGCCTGAACGCGTTTTCGGTAATGGTCCCACGACATCTAACAACACGTTTGAAAAGGCTTCCCCAACTATGGGAACCTTCTGCAGGGGATAGGGAGGAATTAGCTGATTTGGTTTGCCCACAACCTGACACACATGACATGACATACAATGCTTACTGACATCTGCAAACATTCCCTTCCAATAAAACTCTGAGGCAAGTTTACTATGAGTTTTATTCCGCCCTAAGTGGCCAGCAAACACGTCCTCATGTGCTAACAATAACAATGACGGACGGTACTTAGAGAGCACGACAATTCTACATCTTGTCACACATTCCTCACTATCAGGCACAACCTTCTCTAAACTCTTATTCATTAATACTCCCTTGTCCATATAATAACCTGACATCTGATCCTCCATCTCACCCTCAGTTAACAATGTAGTGCGAGCTGCCAACAAACTTGGATCAGCCCCCTGCTCTAGGATTAACTCTTGTCTATTACAAGGTTTGTCCCCTCTATCAAACACAACTGGTTCATTTCCTCTCTGCGGGAGATCAACAGGTTCCACCACATTTAATTCCTCAGTTGACTTATCTACCATTTTACTGATAACCTCATCCACTCCAATTTCATGGTTCACACACGTATCAGACAAATCACAAATAGCATCTGGGTCTCGTGTTACCTTTCTGGCCATAGCCCTAGTCATTACACACGCAGGATATCTAGTCTCATCAACCTCACACTCTTCTATGGGTAAAGGGATGTCATCAATTAACAATTGGTCACATTGCGGCTGACAACATTGACTAGTCAAATCATTACCCAACAAAACTCCTATGTTTTCGAAAGGCAAGTCCTTCACAACACCCATAATGACTGGTCTCGTCACAAACTTCGAACACAAGAAAACGTTATGTAACCGGACAACCATATGTTCTCCAGTAACCGAGGTTAAAGCCAAACTATGTCCTGTATCTGAATTTTCAATACCAGCTAAACACTCTGACGTTATCAGCGACTGCCTACACCCGGTATCTCGATAGATTGATATTGCCTTAGGACTCAATTCTTGTTTCACATCACAAACCATACCAGTGGACACATACGGGTTTACTTTCTCTGCCATGGGACTAACCATTAACTCTCTCGCTAGCGGAGCTGACCTCACTAAACCGACCACTTGCGCATTATCGCAATATTGTGCGTTTCCTTTTAAAACAGTCCCTGACAAGATGGTTATCCTTTTTACAGTAACTGCAATGCGGACGAAAAGTTCGTGCATTGGCTGATAATGCAGGTTTATCCTTACTTTGCACACCAGCTACATTCCTTACCTGACTAGCTGACCAACTAGAAGACTCTCCCCGATAGTTACTTTCCCAGGAAAAACCTGGCTGAAATTTCTTCTTATCACCCTGTTGCAAAGAGCTACTCTGTACTCCCTGAGATTTGTGTATTAACACGTAATCATCTGTCACTATGCCTGCCTCCTCTATCTTTTTGACATCACGATCCTCTAAATGAATACGTAAGCTAACTGGTAATCCATTTTTAATGTCCTGTAAGATCAACAACTCCCGTAACTCGGTATATGACTCTACCTGATGAGACACCACCCATTTATCAAACATCCCTGCCTTCTTAGCCACAAACTCACTATAAGACTGGCCCTGCGTGTTTCTCAACTCGCTATACCGTAAACGATAATCCTCAGGTCGTAATTCATACGCCCTCAACACTGCCGCCTTAACTAGGTCGTACTGACTTGCTCGCCCACCACTCATTGAATTATAAGCTACTCTAGCCTTACCCTTAAACTTAGACACGGCTAACAATGTCCACTTAGACTGCGGCCAATTTAGCTGCTTAGCGGCCCGTTCAAAACGTTGGAAGAACATATCTACCTCCTGGTCATCAAATACAGGCACTGATCTATAAGCCTCCGACATGTTAAACGCATTTCCGGCTTCTCGTCTAACTTCTTCAGTATTCAATTTTAACTCATGTTCCACTTTAAATTTTGCTAACTGGAATTATCTATCCCTATCCCTCTCTTCTCTACCCCTTTCTTCTCTCTCTCTCTCTCTCTCTCTCTCTCTCTCTCTCTCTCTCTCTCTCTCTCTCTCTCTCTCTCTCTCTCTCTCTCTCTCTCTCTCTCTCTCTCTCTCTCTCTCTCTCTCTCTCTCTCTCTCTCTCTCTCTCTCTCTCTCTTCTCTATCTAATGCACCTTCTTCTCTTTCGTACTCAAGTTTTTTGAAAGCTAATTGTTGTTCCACACTTAACTCATTTATCTCCACCTCTGAAACAATCTCACTGTCTTCCACAACAGGCCTATCACCAAAAACTTCCTGGATAATAATTGCCTTTATATCACCTAAGGTTTTTACTGATGTTAAATCAATTTCCCGCTCACTTGCGATTTCAACTAACTCGGCCTTACGTGCTCGCTTAATCTCCACTACACTGAGCGTAGGCCTATCCAGTAAATTCTTATCCATGTTTAGATATGACGCACTTATTATTAATTAATTTTCTAGTGAACAACGTTGCTACTTAGAGTTAATTTGTAAAAATAATTTATAAAGCCCCCATTTACAAACAATACTTTTTAAATATGCATGTCCCGTTTCAGATCTGGGACGAGCGCCCCAATTTTCACTCCTGTCACGGGGATCCTATAATACCCGTAACTGAATGAATCACGATTATCCAAATATCTCTCCTAACTGTATATCTATTAGATCTCTCTGTATCGGGCAGTATATGCCCGCGTGGCTCGTCTCTAGGTATGAACAGAGATAAAATCTTATATACAGTATATATAATATAGCACGTTTAGTTCACTAGAAACCACAACAAAAACACAATACACTTTGGAATCTGTATTAATCTACGCTGACAAATGTACTGCCGCAGTAGTTAATTAACAACAACAAATAGTAACAACCCAGAACTGATCACTTAATTAGTTAATCACTAGGTGTCTAGTTTATACAATATTCTAATCACTTCACCGTGACACAACACCCACACGTGTGATAATTGAGAAACGGTTCCAGGGAAACTTAATTAATAAAGGAATTACAACTATATTCCTAACTGGTTAATTTTCAATTAACCCGTATCTACTCATTCAGTAACCTTGTAATACAGAATTAATACTGGTACCTATCATAAAGACAATAACCTACAGTTTACCTAGGTCCTCTAGGATGACTGGTTAAGCTTTAATTATTTCAGAACAGTGAGCCTACAGTTTACTGCGTCAGATTACCGGCAGCACCGTCTAAATAATATTGGTATAATACAGTATTAAAATATTTAAAGTCACATCAATCACATCAAGGTTATACAACAGAGCAGAAATAATATTTACCAAGTCCAAACGGACGCGTTCCCTGGAAGCCTTCCAATATGTTTCTCCCTCATATCTCTAAAACCCTAGCTATTTATCATAAAACCGAATATCGCCTGGGGGTACAACGCGGTCCTCCCCCTATCAAGTAATATTTCCACAGTGACCAAGCCGGCATAATGACCAGACTTGCTGACGCCTAGTCGCCAAAATCACGGTCGTAAAAACCGCACTCGCGGAGGTATTACGTAACTACTGGCCACATGGCCTCCGCAGCTGGTCTGGGTGTGTATTGGAAAGAGCACGACCACCGTCGCGCAGAGGTATTATGTAACAAAGTGCCCACCTGAGCTTAAGTGCATATTGGAACTGCACACGGCCCTGTAAAACAATTAATATCGCCACAGGCAAAAACAAAATTAAGAGCATGTTCCGTCACACCATGTAACAACTAGCGTCGGTGATATAAAGAAAATTAATGCAGTCATTAAAACACAAAAAAATACGACATGCAAGTTTAAACCGTTTGTGAACAGGCAATACAATATTGCATCTACATTATTACGGAACGTTCAGTGTCGTAAAATTCCTGATATGGAGAACTAAAAATAAATTATCACGATCAAGATATAGTCTTCACACACAAATATTCTCTTCGAAAAAAATCAATTGATATCTTTTGCAACGCCTATTGTAATTTTAACCCATATTGTAATCGGCTAACAGTTACAATATGTGGTGCACTTGATTTTTCTAATTCATTCTGTTTTTATTCACAAAACTTACTACAATTAATACAAATGATAACACTCTGTAATATAGCAACAAGCAGATGGTGAAAACTAGACAGATACATACACAAATAGAGTGTGTGAGAAACAGATGGACAGACAGAGAGAGAGAGAGAGAGAGAGAGAGAGAGAGAGAGAGAGAGAGAGAGAGAGAGAGAGAGAGAGAGAGAGAGAGAGAGAGAGAGAGAGAGAGAGAGAGAGAGAGAGAGAGAGAGAGAGAGAGAGAGAGAGAGAGAGAGAGAGAGAGAGAGAAGAGAGATTCACACAAAGTAAATAGGGGAAATATACTCAAAGGAACAGGCTGGCAGAGAGAAAGTTGGATATAGAGGGACAATGAGACAGACACAAGAGAGACATACAAAGAGATAGAGAGACAAATATAGACAGCCATCCTGAAATACAGAGAGATTGCACAAAACAATGGGAGACAGACAGAAGACAGTGGGAGAGAGGCAGATAGACAAATACACTATCGAGTCACATACGCACACGCACAGATAG
>NC_054703.1:8288620-8352272 GCF_016097555.1 Gigantopelta aegis
CGAGGGTTTTTTCCCATCCATTCGATATATAAACCATTATTTTACACGAACAAACAAAGATGGCTGAAAAATGTACTTCTTTGTTTGACCATTTTATTATAAATATATTGTCGCGTCTGTTTCATGTGTTAAATATATTTTATCACTGCATATTAACAAGAAAGTTTTAATAACAAAATATCAATCTAAAACTAATCAACTCGCATTAAAATTACGGCATATATTACCAACGAAGTAATACTCTCCATGTTAAATGCAATGACGTCATAGCCTATGCAAGACAGAGTTATTCCGCATGGGCTGACGTAATTGGATTGGGTCTGTAGTGCATTGCTACGGGTGGGAGCTATGCAAGACAGATTTATTCCGCATGGGCTGGCGTAATTGGATTGGGTTTGTAGTGCATTGCTACGGGTGGGAGCTATGCAAGCCAGATTTATTCCGCATGGGTTGGCGTAATTGGATTGGGTCTGTAGTGCATTGCTACGGGTGGGAGCTATGCAAGACATATTTATTCCGCATGGGCTGCCGTAATTGGAATGGGTCTGTAGTGCATTGCTACGGGTGGGAGCTATGCAAGACATATTTATTCCGCATGGGCTGGCGTAATTGGATTGGGTCTGTAGTGCATTGCTACGGGTGGGAGCTATGCAAGACATATTTATTCCGCATGGGCTGGCGTAATTGGATTGGGTCTGTAGTGCATTGCTACGGGTGGGAGCTATGCAAGACAGATTTATTCCGCATGGGCTGACGTAATTGGATTGGGTCTGTAGTGCATTGCTACGGATGGGAGCTATGCAAGACAGATTTATTCCGCATGGGCTGGCGTAATTGGATTGGGTCTGTAGTGCATTGCTACGGGTGGGAGCTATGCAAGACAGATTTATTCCGCATGGGCTGACGTAATTGGATTGGGTCTGTAGTGCATTGCTACGGATGGGAGCTATGCAAGACAGATTTATTCCGCATGGGCTGGCGTAATTGGATTGGGTCTGTAGTGCATTGCTACGGGTGGGAGCTATGCAAGACATATTTATTCCGCATGGGCTGGCGTAATTGGATTGGGTCTGTAGTGCATTGCTACGGGTGGGAGCTATGCAAGACAGATTTATTCCGCATGGGCTGACGTAATTGGATTGGGTCTGTAGTGCATTGCTACGGATGGGAGCTATGCAAGACCGATTTATTCCGCATGGGCTGGCGTAATTGGAATGGGTCTGTAGTGCATTGCTACGGGTGGGAGCATATATGGTGAATACTACCAAATCAAATCTCATAGACGACAATAGTACCATATGTGGCTAAATCTCCTACTTGTATCGTATCAATCGATATAAACGCCACGGATATAAATACTACCACCCTAACATTTTAAGTGAATCAGAAAAATACGTATTAATCTATGTATTATTACAATAAAAAAACAAGTATTAATATATATTCGATATTGAGAAGGATTCCATTTTAACTTTAACTTATTTAAAGAAGTCAATCAGGGGCCCACCCCATCCTCACTCCCACCCCCACCCCCCAATAAATGTTGCTACACTTGTACCTTGGTCGGCTCGACGAATAGTGGATGATTCCATGAGTATACCCAGAGCTTCGTTTATAGGAGGAGAGCCACTCCCGAGGAGATCATTTGCAGGGAAATGTTATTCCTCTTGCATTGCCATAAAGAGTACCGCCAATCTCAGAGCAGTTTATTAAATGAAAACTAGGGCCGAACAAAACTCATTAGAATAAGTACAGCTGATGTGATATGCATTAATAAATCACTGACATAACAATGTTGATGTCAGGTGTTTGAGAAAGGTAAGTATATCCTGCCCCACCGGTGGCACACGACATGTGTACTGCCACAACAGCTGCTACTGGCATGGTAGCAAAATATTTTCCAATGTGAACATTTTCAATGCTTTATCTATCAGTTCCTCTGTTTCCAAAATCCACACTTTGTGTTAACTCGTTATAGTTAACAACGAAACTCTGTCGGGTTATGCCCTAAATAAACGAGCATTCGGCTAAAGCAATATATATCCCCTACCGGGCCCAATACATGTCCATATCTCCTAATTGCAAGGGCCATAATTCTTCGAAAATTGGGAAAGTCACCATGAAAGTTAAACTGTATCCATTACAGTATGTGATAACGGAGCCATGCAAGTTAAACTTGATGTATAACGGTACGTGATAAATCTTTACACAAAACATCTGGAAACATTGTGAAGAAAGAAAGAAACCGGAAATCTATGTGTGAGATACTCCTCTTTCTCAAATACCTGATATCATCACTGTTATGACAGTGACTTATTAGTGCATATCTCATCAGATGTACCTATTCTAATGAGCTTTGGTCGGTGCTAGTTTAACAAACTAGTCTGGGAGTGGCGGTCCTCTTTGTGGCAATGCAAGAGGAATAACAAGGCATACAAGCAGTGAAAGACTATGCAATATCTAGTAAATACAAGTACATGCATATTACACTATGACGTCGTACATGAAACGGGGACGGGACGTAGCCCAGTGGTAAAGCGCACGCTTTTTTTTTTCCTTTTTTTTTTAACAATGATCATAATATTTTATTCACGCAATAATATGGTGACTTTCTTAAAAGTAAAAGAACAATAAATAAATACATTACTTTATTGCATTATTACCATGTCACTCAGAACACGAATACCCCCGCAAAAATTGGGTTCATCGTATGTTATCGCCTTGTGATAACTAGTCAATTGTATTGTTGCAGGGTCGTAGGCTCAAATCCAGATCAGAGAAAGCAAAACCCACAAAAGCCAGCCTGGTTCATCCCAAGATCGCACTAAATATGTTTATGGTCAAACTGCATTTAGTGAATTAGTGGACATATAAGTATACTAATCAAACTATGCCTTGGGACCATCTTGATGCACGGTCGGTCTCGGATCGATCCCCGTCGGTGGGCCCATTTGGCTATTTCTCGTTACAGCCAGTGCACCACGGCTGATCAAATGCCGTGGTATGTCTGTGGGATTGTGCATATAAAATATCCCTTGCTACTGACGAAATTGTGTGGCGGGTTTCCTCTCTAAGACTATATGTCAAAATTACCAAATGTTTGACATTCAATAGCCGATGATTAATAAGTCACATTGCTCTAGTGGTGTCGTTAAACAAAACAAACTTCTTTTTTTCTTACGTAAAACGCGACGCCATATATAAGACGCTACAATTTCCGAATTCTGTCGAAAAACACGATGGTATGTGCTATCCTGTCTGTCAAAGAAAGTTGAATATTATCGTTGTATGTACTTTAAAATAAGTGGGGAAGAAACAAGAGCATTGGTTTTGTCGTAAGCTGTCGGGGGATCCAGCTCCACCCCCACCCCCCCCCCTGATCCGCGCCTGTATTTAAGGACTCTGAGAAGGTGAAAATTACTCCTTTGTAAGACTAATATTTATAGAAAAACTTCTCCTATAAGTACTAGAATGTTAAAGATATCGATCATTGTATTCGAGTCGTTCAAAGCGCTAATAATTTTACGCCAGAGAAATATGATCGTATTCGACATCATTTGCCAACTTTGTGACTAATACTTCAAATCATTCCTATAAGTTTAAGTTCCTCGGACCCGCTTTATGATTCAATCTTAGCTCTAAAATCACAATAAGTACATATCTTCAGTATGCTCTTAAAGTGGTTTTAGCGCTAAGATCGCTTCGTAAAACGGGGATCTTATTTTTGATTAGAGGGAGACGTAGCCAAGTAGTAAAGCGCTCGTCTGATGTGCGGTCAGTTTCGGATCGATCCCCGTCGGTGGGCCCACTGGGCTATTTCTCATTCCACCAGGGCACCACGACTGGTATATCAAAGGCCGTGGCGTGTGCCATCCTGTCTGTGGGATGGTACATATAAAAGACCCCTTACTACTAACAGAAACATGTAGCGGGTTTCCTCTCTAAGACTATATGTAAAAAATACCAAATGTTTGACATCCAAATGTTGACGATTATTAATTATATGTGCTGTAGTGGCCTCGTTAAAGCATTGGTCAGACCGAGCTACAACGTCGAGCGATGCGGTGAGATTCTAGATGTATATGATTGTCCCACACACGGCTACGATATAACGATCTTATCTGTGTGGTCACACTGGAAACAATGGGTTTGCGGCGCATCTGAGACAATTATAGGGAAATCGTACGACATCGTACGACTACGATTGTCTGCCGAGAAGATGGCATCATCGTAGAAACACGATTAAAGTCGTGCGACCTCGTACGATGTCGTACGACGGTCTTACAATGTCTTACGATCCCACGTGATGCAGTACGACGTCGACGACCGTCATACGACATCGTTTGCCATTCACATTTCAGTAGTTGACAGTGTTTTTAAAGGTTATAGAGACGTTTCTACAAAGCAAATCCAGCAAAGACGTTTTTAATTAATATTTCCAGGTGAGAACATGTGGAAATGTCGCACGATTAGCCGCGACATGGCACGACGTCGTACGATATCCTACAATCCCGGGAATCGGAGTCAGGTTATCGAACATGACCAAAAACCGCCAAGACATCGTGCGAGGACCCCCGATGGCTGCGATGTCGTGCAACGTCGCATGAATCACCTCCGATGGTCCGCGATCACCCGAAATTTACCTATCGCAGGTTGTCGTACGACGTTTTAATGCAGGTGTGACCGTAGCTTTAACAAAACAAACTTATTGTTATATATATATATATTTTTTTTTTTTTTTTTTTTTTTTTTTTTTTTTTTTAACTATCTCGGTAGAGGTGCTTGGGTCGTAGGATCGAACAACTTCAGTGGACCAATTTTCTGACTGTTTTTTTTCCGGTCCCAACCAGTACCCCACGACTGACATATCAATGTCCGTGGTATATTCTGTCCTTTAATTGAGAAAATACATCTAAGAGATTCCTTGCTGATAATGTAAAAAAAAAAAAACACAACTAATTAAGCGAGTTTCAACTCAAACTTAAGCCAGTGATTAATAAAGTTAAAGTTTGTTCTCGCACCATCCCCCAGGCAGAGTAGCACACACCAATACCTTTGATATCGCAGTAGTAGTGCACTGGCTGGAACGTAAAAGAGCCGAATGTGCCAACCTACAGGGATCGATCCTAGATTTACCGGGCATCAGGTGAGCGCATCACCACTGGGCTACGTCCCGCCATCCAGTGATGAACAAATCAATGTGTTAGAATAGTATCTACGTCCTGCCATCCAGTGATGAACAAATCAATGTGTTAGAATGGTATCTACGTCCCGCCATCCAGTGATGAACAAATCAATGTGCTATAATGGTGTCTACGTCCCGCCATCCAGTGATGAACAAATCAATGTGTTAGAATGGTGTCTACGTCCCGCCATCCAGTGATGAACAAATCAATGTGTTAGAATGGTGTCAACGTCCCACCATCCAGTGATGAACAAATCAATGTGTTAGAATGGTGTCTACGTCCCACCATCCAGTGATGAACAAATCAATGTGTTAGAATGGTATCTACGTCCCACCATCCAGTGATGAACCAATCAATGTGTTAGAATGGTATCTACGTCCCGCCATCCAGTGATGAACAAATCAATGTGTTAGAATGGTATCTACGTCCCGCCATCCAGTGATGAACAAATCAATGTGTTAGAATGGTGTCTACGTCCCGCCATCCAGTGATGAACAAATCAATGTGTTAGAATGGTATCTACGTCCCACCATCCAGTGATGATCCTAGATCTACCGGGCATCAGAAGAGCGCATCACCACTGGTCTACGTCCCGCCATCCAGTGATGAACAAATCAATGTGTTAGAATGGTATCTACGTCCCGCCATCCAGTGATGAACAAATCAATGTGTTAGAATGGTGTCTACGTCCCGCCATCCAGTGATGAACAAATCAATGTGTTAGAATGGTGTCTACGTCCCACCATCCAGTGATGAACAAATCAATGTGTTAGAATGGTGTCTACGTCCCGCCATCCAGTGATGAACAAATCAATGTGTTAGAATGGTATCTACGTCCTGCCATCCAGTGATGAACCAATCAATGTGTTAGAATGGTATCTACGTCCCGCCATCCAGTGATGAACAAATCAATGTGTTAGAATGGTATCTACGTCCCGCCCTCCAGTGATGAACAAATCAATGTGTTAGAATGGTATCGTCAAACACAATGCGATTTATCTTTATTGAAAGAAGGAAGGAAGGGAAAGTTTTATTTAACGACGCATTTAACACATTTTATTTATAGTTATATGGCATCGGATATATGGTTAAGGACCACACATATATTGAGAGAGGAAACCCGCTGTCGCTACTTCATGGACTACACTTTTCGATTGGCAGCAAGAGATCTTTTATATGCACCATCCCACAGACAGTTGTGGATCACTGGCCGGAACGAGAACTAACCCACTGGGCCCACCGACGGGAAGCGATCCTAGATCGACAGTGCATCAGGGGAACGCTGTACCACAGAGCCACGTCTCACCCCCTCTTTATTGAAATACGTCATTGATCGATATTCTCTATATTTATATTAATTCATTTCAACTTATTTTCGTGTTTATATCCAATTAAAGTTCAAGCACGCTGTCATGGACATACATCTCAGTTATCTGGGCTATCTGTCTGGAACAGTGGATTAGTTATTAGTTGTTAGTGCTTAGTGAGAGAGAAGAGGGTGTAGTGGTCTTACACCTACCCATTGAGTCGTTAAAACTCGCTCTGGGTGGGAGCCGGTACCGGGCTGTCAGTGCCAATGGTTAGTGAGAGAGAAGAGGGTGTAGTGGTCTTACACCTACCCATTGAGTCGTTAAAACTCGCTCTGGGTGGGAGCCGGTACCGGGCTGTCAGTGCCAGTGGTTAGTGAGAGAGAAGAGGGTGTAGTGGTCTTACACCTACCCATTGAGTCGTTAAAACTCGCTCTGGGTGGGAGCCGTTACCGGGCTGTCAGTGCCAGTGGTTAGTGAGAGAGAAGAGGGTGTAGTGGTCTTACACCTACCCATTGAGTCGTTAAAACTCGCTCTGGGTGGGAGCCGGTACCGGGCTGTCAGTGCCAGTGGTTAGTGAGAGAGAATAGGGTGTGGTGGTCTTATACCTACCCATTGATTCGTTATAACTCGCTCTGGGTGGGAGCCGGTACCAGGCTGTCAGTGCCAGTGGTTAGTGAGGAAGAAGAGGGTGTAGTGGCCTTATACCTACCCATTGAGTCGTTAAAACTCGCTCTGGGTGGGAGCCGGTATCGGGCTGTCAGTGCCAGCTGTTAGTGAGGGAGAAGAGGGTGTAGTGGCCTTATACCTACCCACTGAGTCGTTAAAACTCGCTCTGGGTGGGAGCCAGTACCGAGCTGTCAGTGCCAGTGGTTAGTGAGAGAGAAGAGGGTGTAGTGGCCTTATACCTACCCATTGAGTCGTTAAAACCCGCTCTGGGTGGGAGCCGGTACCAGGCTGTCAGTGCCAGTGGTTAGTGAGGGAGAAGAGGGTGTAGTGGCCTTATACCTACCCATTGAGTCGTTAAAACTCGCTCTGGGTGGAAGCCAGTACCGGGCTGTCAGTGCCAGTGGTTAGTGAGAGAGAAGAGGGTGTAGTGGCCTTATACCTACCCATTGAGTCGTTAAAACTCGCTCTGGGTGGGAGCCAGTACCGGGCTGTCAGTGCCAGTGGTTAGTGAGAGAGAAGAGGGTGTAGTGGCCTTATACCTACCCATTGAGTCGTTAAAACTCGCTCTGGGTGGGAGCCAGTACCGGGCTGTCAGTGCCAGTGGTTAGTGAGAGAGAAGAGGGTGTAGTGGCCTTATACCTACCCATTGAGTCGTTAAAACTCGCTCTGGGTGGGAGCCAGTACCGGGCTGTCAGTGCCAGTGGTTAGTGAGAGAGAAGAGGGTGTAGTGGTCTTACACCTACCCATTGAGTTGTTAAAACTCGCTCTGGGTGGGAGCCAGTACCGGGCTGTCAGTGCCAGTGGTTAGTGAGAGAGAAGAGGGTGTAGTGGTCTTATACCTACCCATTGAGTCGTTAAAACTCGCTCTGGGTGGGAGCCAGTACCGGGCTGTCAGTGCCAGTGGTTAGTGAGAGAGAAGAGGGTGTAGTGGTCTTATACCTACCCATTGAGTCGTTAAAACCCGCTCTCGGTGGGAGCCAGTACCGGGCTGTCAGTGCCAGTGGTTAGTGAGAGAGAAGAGGGTGTAGTGGTCTTATACCTACCCAATGAGTCGTTAAAACTCGCTCTGGGTGGGAGCCAGTACCGGGCTGTCAGTGCCAGTGGTTAGTGAGAGAGAAGAGGGTGTAGTGGTCTTATACCTACCCATTGAGTCGTTAAAACCCGCTCTGGGTGGGAGCCGGTACCAGGCTGTCAGTGCCAGTGGTTAGTGAGGGAGAAGAGGGTGTAGTGGTCTTACACCTACCCATTGAGTCGTTAAAACCCGCTCTGGGTGGGAGCCAGTACCGGGCTGCGAACCCTGTATCTACCAGCATTATATCCGATGGCTTAACCAAGACACCATCGAGGCCGGTGGATACATTTATACATATCTCTTTCTATATATAGCTGAGTTGGGGCCCGTGAGACCACAACACACTTTTCTATAGAAAACTCCTTTCTTAGTTCGTTAAAAATAGTACTGAATGAAAGAAAAAAATAGGACTGAATGAATGCGTGAATGAAGGAAGGAAGGGAGGGAGGAAGAAATGAATGAATGAATGAAAGACAATTAATTGATACTTAACTACATCCTAGCACACAACGAATGGTTATTTGGTGTCAAACATTTTCATTTCAACTGATTTCCGTGCTTACATCCAATTAAGGTTTAAGCACGCTGCCCTGGGTACACACCTTTGCTATCTGGGCTGTCTGTCCAAGGCAGTGGGCTAGGGTGAGAGAAGAAGGTTTAGTTGTCTTACACCTACCCATTAACTCGTTAAATCTCGCTCTGGGTGGGAGCCGGTACCGGGCTGCGAACCTTTTACCTACCAGCCTTATGTTCGATACCTTAACCATGGTTTAACCAAAGGTTTGTGATAACCAACATCAACTGAGCAATCGAAAATTATTAATAACGATTGTGTAGACCACTATGAAAGAGTCGCATTTATGATAGACACAAAGGAGTATATTAAATATGAAATATGAAAAAGACAAAAATAAACGCTGACAGTGTATAGAGCTGTCGTAAACAGATATCGCACCTACTTACCAACGCAAAATGAAAAACATATTTGAAAACAATATCTCAGATACATGTTCAAGAGATAATGAATATGTGCTGCATTCGCCACTCTCAAACAACCCATGCGAATGTTGCCACCCCTGCACCATGATGAGAGAAACATCACACACTGGGTTCAAGCACGATGTGATGGACACACCTCGGCTATCTGGGCTGTCTGTCCAAACGGTGTGTTACTTGTTAGTGTTTAGTGAGAGAGAAGAGGGTGTAGTGGTCTACCTACCCACTGAGTCGCCCCTATATTTGTTTAACTAAAACAGTTTACGTTCACACTTAGATTATAAACTGTTTTAGTTGTACCACATAGAGTGTGTGGAAACATCCCGTTCACACTTACATTTTAAACTGATTTGGTGGTGGTGTCGTGGTTAAATCATCGGATACAAGGTTGTTAGGTACAGGGTTCGCAGCCCGGTCCCAGCTCCCACCCAGAGCGAGTTTTAACGACTGAATGGGTAGGTGTAAGACCACTACACCCTCTTCTCTCTATCACTAACCACTAACCACTAACAACTAACAACTAACCCACTGTCATGGACAGATAGCCCAGTTAGCCGAGGTTTGTGCCCAGGATATAATGCTTGATCCTTAATTGGATATATGCACGAAAATAAGTTGACATGAAATGAAATGTTTTGTTTGGTCATCGTAGTTTTTTCATTATTTTTTATACACACACCACACACACACCTCCTCGACTCACGACTTTAAATGGATTCCCACCCCCACTGGTATGGCTACTGGATGTCACACATTTGATAATTTTGACATATGGTCTTAGAGAAGAAACCCGCTCATTAGTAGCAAGGAATCTTTTATATGCACCATACCAGGCAGGATAGCACATACCACGGCCTTTGATATGCCAGATGTGGTGCACTGGCTAGAACGAGAAATAGCCTAATGGGCCCACCGACGGCGATCGACCCTAAACCGACCGGATGCTTTACCGCTGGGCTACATCCCCGCCCTCGTGATAAAAAAAAAAAGCGTACGGGGAGCCATTTAAGATATAATCAGATTGAGTATTGATATTTATTCCTTCGCAATATTATATATATGAAACCTCTCAAGTCCGGACCCTCTGTGAACCGAAATTCCCTCAAAACCGGACGTTTTACAGAGTCCCCTTCTAAAAACCAGGACAAAACTTAACCGGACATTTGTCTTGGTCCCAAGGGTGTCCGTTTTAGACGGAACTGACGTGCTAAGGAGGAACTTAAATTTACTCTCCTTGAACTCGTTTCAGGCGAGTGTTTGGCAGTCAGTGATAGCTCACCTTAAACGGCGAGGGAAATACGACAAGCCTGAAGGAAGGAAACGTTTTGTTTAACGACGCACTCAACGCGTTTTATTTACAGTTATATGGCGTCGGACATTTAGTTAAGGACCACAGCTATATTGAGAGAGGGAACCCGCTGTCGCCACTTCATGGGCTACTCATTTCGATTTGCAGCAAGTGAACTTAATATTCACAATCTCAAAGACAGGATAGCATATACCACGGCCTTCGGTGTACCAGTTGTGGTGCACTGGCGGGAGCGGGAAATAACAAGCCTGAATGCGAACACTGCTGTGCACAGAATAGCATTTGATGTAAGGTTCTGTCGATATCTGATAAACAATAGTGTACACACTATTAAGGGAGAAATCGCCCTTAAATTGCAAAGACACATTGTATATGAGTCGTGTTATGTTTATTTATTTATTTTTAATTTATTTTCTTTATTGATTTATTGTTGCTGTTTGTTGATGTTACTGTTGTTCGTTGTTGTTGCTGCTGTTATTGTTGTTGTTCTTGCTGGGGGGGGGGGGGTTTCAAATAGTCGGAAACCTTTATATTTGGCAATTAGTATAATCTCACAAACATCACTTAACTGTTATAATCTGCTCTCTCTCTCTCTCTCTCTCGTGTCCTGTTTTGTACAGGAGGTATACTAATAAAACGAATAAAACAGTTGATTACTACACGCGTAAAGGTAAGCGTGTTGACGCAATTAAACGCTTCATGTATTTAGATATACCCAGACAGAGTATCCGTCCTGAACATTATACAAATCAAACCCTCCCAATCACAAGGCTGGACTGAACTGTTGGCATTTCATTTCAATTCATTCATTTCAACTTAGTTTCGTGCTAGTAGCCAATTAAGGTTCAAGCACGATGTTCTGGGCATACACCTCAGCTATCTGGGCTGCCTGCCCAGGACAGTGGGTTAGTGGCTAGTTAGAGAGAAGAGGGTGTAGTGGTCTAACTCGCTCTATCTCGGAGCCGGTACCGGGATGCGATTATCAGCTTTACGTCCGATGGCTTAACCACGACATCAACGAGGCCGGTTAAAGCTAACTGTCGTGTTCTTAGTTAACATACGTAGTAGTTAACGCGAGAATGATGCATATATTCCTACATATTCCACGTTCAACGACAGCAAGCGACGCTAAGACTCACAAGCAATCTGACTGCTTCCCGATGTGGTCACGTGATTTGACGAGAGCGCAGAAACCAGTCTGGCGAGCGATCGAGCGCTGTGTTTGGCTACAAAAGTAGATCACGTGACACCAGTAACTAGGCGCTGACAAAATAATGTTCTTGAGTCTCGTTAAGTTTAATTTTCCGATTACTTAATCCAGAAAATTAAAATGTTATATAAGATTTCTTGCTTTTGTTATTTCATGTTTTGCAATGTACTAATTAATTACTTCAACGACAGTCCCCAAAAGACGAATTAACATTTTTAATCATATTTTTTCTCCATCTTGTTCTGGTTCGTTTTATTTGCTGTTGTGTATTTATGTGCGTCTTTCTTCCAAGTAATTATCTATCATATTCGCACTGCTTTAAATACGTATGTAATAAGTTTTCACGCAGGTCTTTAATAATCAATTGTTTGGATTATCGTGGTCTTACACAATCGTATGAGGCAGTCACAAATGACATATATAATCGTGCATCGCATGCATTGTTATTACATAAAGGGTACAGGACGCAACCAACCTTTAATAAGACCAATCTAATCTCTTGTAATATTACGAAGTTCTAAATTAACGTGTGTTTTTTATTTTTTATTATAAGTCAGCGCTGTGGTTGGGAAGACGATAGGGGGTGGTGACTTGTGGGGTGGGAGCGGACAATATATCGAAAACCGTCATTACCCCTGTTGTGTTTATTACGAGTGCACTCTGTCCTTACCTCGATACCAGCCGCAGTTTAAATATTACTGATTATTAAAACTTGTTATGTTATACAACGGTTATCAAGCACACCATATGTAGCGATTCCCAAATTTAACAGAATATACCTTCAATGCGATATTGCTAGTTTTTTAAATATCTTTTCATTGTTCGATTTCATTTTAGTATAGACACCGCCAAAAAGAAACGCAACACACTTTTTGGTGACATGTTAAGAGTAAGTTGTCCTTAGGCAGTGTTTTATTTTTCTGCCTACAAATGTGTAAAATCATACCTTGATAGAAACAGCGGTTATCAAGGACAACAGATATAGCGATTCCTAAATTTAACAGAATATACCTTTAATGCGATATTGCTGGGGGGGGGGGGGGGGGGGGGGGGTCATGTTTATTTACTTGTTGAATTTTTGTTTAGTATAGACACCACCAATAAAATGTGTTGAGTGCGTTGTTAAATAAAACATTTCCTTCCTTCCTTGTTTAGAACGTCAGTGTCTGTATATCCAATGAGTTTGTGTTCGTCTGCTAAAATTTGTAGTACCATACCTTGTTACAAACGTCAGTGTAAATATATCCAATGAGTTTGTGGTCGTGTGCTAATGTACAAAGTAGTAGTTGTTTAGAACGTCAGTGTATGTATATCCAATATAGTTTTTGGTCGTATTTAACATACATGTAGTAAATAGTATAGAACGTCAGTGTCTGTATATCCAATGAGTTTGTGGTCGTGTGCTAATGTGTGTAGTAGTAGTTGTTTAGAACGTCAGTGTCTGTATATCCAATGAGTTTGTGGTCGTGTGCTAATGTGTAGTAGTAGTAGTTGTTTAGAAATGTCAGTGTCTGTATATCCAATGAGTTTCCAATCGTGTGCTAATGTTTGTGTAGTAGTAGTTGTTTAGAACGTCAGTGTCTGTATATCCAATGAGTTTGTGGTCGTGTGCTAATGTTTGTAGTAGTAGTTGTTTAGAACGTCAGTGTCTGTATATCCAATGAGTTTGTGGTCGTGTGCTAATGTTGTAGTAGTAGTTGTTTAGAACGTCAGTGTCTGTATATCCAATGAGTTTGTGGTCGTGTGCTAATGTGTGTAGTAGTAGTTGTTTAGAACGTCAGTGTCTGTATATCCAATGAGTTGCACCGTGTGCTAATGTTTGTAGTAGTAGTTGTTTAGAACGTCAGTGTCTGTATATCCAATGAGTTTGTGGTCGTGTGCTAATGTGTGTAGTAGTAGTTGTTTAGAACGTCAGTGTCTGTATATCCAATGAGTTTGTGGTCGTGTGCTAATGTTTGTAGTAGTAGTTGTTTAGAATGAGTCAGTGTCTGTATATCCAATGAGTTTGTGGTCGTGTGCTAATGTGTGTAGTAGTAGTTGTTTAGAACGTCAGTGTCTGTATATCCAATGAGTTTGTGGTCGTGTGCTAATGTGTGTAGTAGTAGTTGTTTAGAACGTCAGTGTCTGTATATCCAATGAGTTTGTGGTCGTGTGCTAATGTGTGTAGTAGTAGTTGTTTAGAACAGTGTCTGTATATCCAATGAGTTTGTGGTCGTGTGCTAATGTGTGTAGTAGTAGTTGTTTAGAACGTCAGTGTCTGTATATCCAATGAGTTTGTGGTCGTGTGCTAATGTTTGTAGTAGTAGTTGTTTAGAACGTCAGTGTCTGTATATCCAATAGTCGTGTGCTAATGTTTGTAGTTAGTTGTTTAAACGTCAGTGTCTGTATATCCAATGTTTGTCGTGTGCAATGTTTGTAGTAGTAGTTGTTTAGAACGTCAGTGTCTGTATATCCAATTTGTAGTTGTTTAGAACGTCAGTGAGTTTGTGGTCGTGTGCTAATGTGTGTAGTAGTAGTTGTTTAGAACGTCAGTGTCTGTATATCCAATGAGTTTGTGGTCGTGTGCTAATGTTTGTAGTAGTAGTTGTTTAGAACGTCAGTGTCTGTATATCCAATGAGTTTGTGGTCGTGTGCTAATGTTTGTAGTAGTAGTGTTTAGAACGTCAGTGTCTGTATATCCAATGAGTTTGTGGTCGTGTGCTAATGTTTGTAGTAGTAGTTGTTTAGAACGTCAGTGTAAATTATATCCAATGAGTTTGTGGTCGTGTGCTAATGTTTGTAGTAGTAGTTGTTTAGAACGTCAGTGTCTGTATATCCAATGAGTTTGTGGTCGTGTGCTAATGTTTAGTAGTAGTTGTTTAGAACGTAGTAGTATATCCAATGAGTTTGTGGTCGTGTTTAGAAGTAGTTGTTTAGAACGTGTCTGTATATCCAATGAGTTTGTGGTCGTGTGCTAATGTGTGTAGTAGTAGTTGTTTAGAACGTCAGTGTCTGTATATCCAATGAGTTTGTGGTCGTGTGCTAATGTTTGTAGTAGTAGTTGTTTAGAACGTCAGTGTCTGTATATCCAATGAGTTTGTTGTGTGCTAATGTGTGTAATGTAGTAGTTGTTTTAGAACGTCAGTGTCTGTATATCCAATGAGTTTGTGGTCGTGTGCTAATGTAGTAGTAGTAGTTGTTTAGAACGTCAGTGTCTGTATATCCAATGAGTTTGTGGTCGTGTGCTAATGTTTGTAGTAGTAGTTGTTTAGAACGTCAGTGTCTGTATATCCAATGAGTTTGTGGTCGTGTGCTAATGTGTGTAGTAGTAGTTGTTTAGAACGTCAGTGTCTGTATAGTTTGTGGTGAGTGCTAATGTTTGTAGTAGTAGTTGTTTAGAACGTCAGTGTCTGTATATCCAATGAGTTTGTGGTGTGCTAATGTGTGTAGTAGTAGTTGTTTAGAACGTCAGTGTCTGTATATCCAATGAGTTTGTGGTCGTGTGCTAATGTTTGTAGTAGTAGTTGTTTAGAACGTCAGTGTCTGTATATCCAATGAGTTTGTGGTCGTGTGCTAATGTTTGTAGTAGTAGTTGTTTAGAACGTCAGTGTCTGTATATCCAATGAGTTTGTGGTCGTGTGCTAATGTGTGTAGTAGTAGTTGTTTAGAACGTCAGTGTCTGTATATCCAATGAGTTTGCAGTGTCTGGTTTGTGGTCGTGTGCTAATGTGTGTAGTAGTAGTTGTTTAGAACGTCAGTGTCTGTATATCCAATGAGTTTGTGGTCGTGTGCTAATGTAGTAGTAGTTGTTTAGAACGTCAGTGTCTGTATATCCAATGAGTTTGTGGTCGTGTGCTAATGTTTGTAGTAGTAGTTGTTTAGAACGTCAGTGTCTGTATATCCAATGAGTTTGTGGTCGTGTGCTAATGTTTGTAGTAGTAGTTGTTTAGAACGTCAGTGTCTGTATATCCAATGAGTTTGTGGTCGTGTGCTAATGTTTGTAGTAGTAGTTGTTTAGAACGTCAGTGTCTGTATATCCAATGAGTTTGTGGTCGTGTGCTAATGTTTGTAGTAGTAGTTGTTTAGAACGTCAGTGTCTGTATATCCAATGAGTTTGTGGTCGTGTGCTAATGTTTGTAGTAGTAGTTGTTTAGAACGTCAGTATCCAATGAGTTTGTCTGTTTGTAGTAGTAGTTGTTTAGAACGTCAGTGTCTGTATATCCAATGAGTTTGTGGTCGTGTGCTAATGTGTGTAGTAGTAGTTGTTTAGAACGTCAGTGTCTGTATATCCAATGAGTTTGTGGTCGTGTGCTAATGTGTGTAGTAGTAGTTGTTTAGAACGTCAGTGTCTGTATATCCAATGAGTTTGTGGTCGTGTGCTAATGTGTGTAGTAGTAGTTGTTTAGAACGTCAGTGTCTGTATATCCAATGAGTTTGTGGTCGTGTGCTAATGTTTGTAGTAGTAGTTGTTTAGAACGTCAGTGTCTGTATATCCAATGAGTTTGTGGTCGTGTGCTAATGTTTGTAGTAGTAGTTGTTTAGAACGTCAGTGTCTGTATATCCAATGAGTTTGTGGTCGTGTGCTAATGTTTGTAGTAGTAGTTGTTTAGAACGTCAGTGTCTGTATATCCAATGAGTTTGTGGTCGTGTGCTAATGTTTGTAGTAGTAGTTGTTTAGAACGTCAGTGTCTGTATATAGTTGTTTAGAACGTCAGTGTCTGTATGAGTTTGTGGTCGTGTGCTAATGTTTGTAGTAGTAGTTGTTTAGAACGTCAGTGTCTGTATATCCAATGAGTTTGTGGTCGTGTGCTAATGTTTGTAGTAGTAGTTGTTTAGAACGTCAGTGTCTGTATATCCAATGAGTTTGTGGTCGTGTGCTAATGTTTGTAGTAGTAGTTGTTTAGAACGTCAGTGTCTGTATATCCAATGAGTTTGTGGTCGTGTGCTAATGTGTGTAGTAGTAGTTGTTTAGAACGTCAGTGTCTGTATATCCAATGAGTTTGTGGTCGTGTGCTAATGTTTGTAGTAGTAGTTGTTTAGAACGTCAGTGTCTGTATATCCAATGAGTTTGTGGTCGTGTGCTAATGTTTGTAGTAGTAGTTGTTTAGAACGTCAGTGTCTGTATATCCAATGAGTTTGTGGTCGTGTGCTAATGTTTGTAGTAGTAGTTGTTTAGAACGTCAGTGTCTGTATATCCAATGAGTTTGTGGTCGTGTGCTAATGTTTGTAGTAGTAGTTGTTTAGAACGTCAGTGTCTGTATATCCAATGAGTTTGCGGTCGTGTGCTAATGTTTGTAGTCTGTAATGTGTTTAGTAGTCTGTATCCAATGAGTTTGCGGTCGTGTGCTAATGTTTGTAGTAGTAGTTGTTTAGAACGTCAGTGTCTGTATATCCAATGAGTTTGTGGTCGTGTGCTAATGTTTGTAGTAGTAGTTGTTTAGAACGTCAGTGTCTGTATATCCAATGAGTTTGCGGTCGTGTGCTAATGTTTGTAGTAGTAGTTGTTTAGAACGTCAGTGTCTGTATATCCAATGAGTTTGTGGTCGTGTGCTAATGTTTGTAGTAGTAGTTGTTTAGAACGTCAGTGTCTGTATATCCAATGAGTTTGTGGTCGTGTGCTAATGTTTGTAGTAGTAGTTGTTTAGAACGTCAGTGTCTGTATATCCAATGAGTTTGTGGTCGTGTGCTAATGTTTGTAGTAGTAGTTGTTTAGAACGTCAGTGTCTGTATATCCAATGAGTTTGTGGTCGTGTGCTAATGTTTGTAGTAGTAGTTGTTTAGAACTAATGTGAGTGTAGTAGTAGTTGTTTAGAACGTCAGTGTCTGTATATCCAATGAGTTTGCGGTCGTGTGCTAATGTGTGTAGTAGTAGTTGTTTAGAACGTCAGTGTCTGTATATCCAATGAGTTTGCGGTCGTGTGCTAATGTTTGTAGTAGTAGTTGTTTAGAACGTCAGTGTCTGTATATCCAATGAGTTTGCGGTCGTGTGCTAATGTTTGTAGTAGTAGTTGTTTAGAACGTCAGTGTCTGTATATCCAATGAGTTTGCGGTCGTGTGCTAATGTTTGTAGTAGTAGTTGTTTAGAACGTCAGTGTCTGTATATCCAATGAGTTTGCGGTCGTGTGCTAATGTTTGTAGTAGTAGTTGTTTAGAACGTCAGTGTCTGTATATCCAATGAGTTTGCGGTCGTGTGCTAATGTTTGTAGTAGTAGTTGTTTAGAACGTCAGTGTCTGTATATCCAATGAGTTTGCGGTCGTGTGCTAATGTTTGTAGTAGTAGTTGTTTAGAACGTCAGTGTCTGTATATCCAATGAGTTTGCGGTCGTGTGCTAATGTTTGTAGTAGTAGTTGTTTAGAACGTCAGTGTCTGTATATCCAATGAGTTTGCGGTCGTGTGCTAATGTTTGTAGTAGTAGTTGTTTAGAACGTCAGTGTCTGTATATCCAATGAGTTTGCGGTCGTGTGCTAATGTTTGTAGTAGTAGTTGTTTAGAACGTCAGTGTCTGTATATCCAATGAGTTTGCGGTCGTGTGCTAATGTTTGTAGTAGTAGTTGTTTAGAACGTCAGTGTCTGTATATCCAATGAGTTTGCGGTCGTGTGCTAATGTTTGTAGTAGTAGTTGTTTAGAACGTCAGTGTCTGTATATCCAATGAGTTTGCGGTCGTGTGCTAATGTTTGTAGTAGTAGTTGTTTAGAACGTCAGTGTCTGTATATCCAATGAGTTTGCGGTCGTGTGCTAATGTTTGTAGTAGTAGTTGTTTAGAACGTCAGTGTCTGTATATCCAATGAGTTTGCGGTCGTGTGCTAATGTTTGTAGTAGTAGTTGTTTAGAACGTCAGTGTCTGTATATCCAATGAGTTTGCGGTCGTGTGCTAATGTTTGTAGTAGTAGTTGTTTAGAACGTCAGTGTCTGTATATCCAATGAGTTTGCGGTCGTGTGCTAATGTTTGTAGTAGTAGTTGTTTAGAACGTCAGTGTCTGTATATCCAATGAGTTTGCGGTCGTGTGCTAATGTTTGTAGTAGTAGTTGTTTAGAACGTCAGTGTCTGTATATCCAATGAGTTTGCGGTCGTGTGCTAATGTTTGTAGTAGTAGTTGTTTAGAACGTCAGTGTCTGTATATCCAATGAGTTTGCGGTCGTGTGCTAATGTTTGTAGTAGTAGTTGTTTAGAACGTCAGTGTCTGTATATCCAATGAGTTTGCGGTCGTGTGCTAATGTTTGTAGTAGTAGTTGTTTAGAACGTCAGTGTCTGTATATCCAATGAGTTTGCGGTCGTGTGCTAATGTTTGTAGTAGTAGTTGTTTAGAACGTCAGTGTCTGTATATCCAATGAGTTTGCGGTCGTGTGCTAATGTTTGTAGTAGTAGTTGTTTAGAACGTCAGTGTCTGTATATCCAATGAGTTTGCGGTCGTGTGCTAATGTTTGTAGTAGTAGTTGTTTAGAACGTCAGTGTCTGTATATCCAATGAGTTTGCGGTCGTGTGCTAATGTTTGTAGTAGTAGTTGTTTAGAACGTCAGTGTCTGTATATCCAATGAGTTTGCGGTCGTGTGCTAATGTTTGTAGTAGTAGTTGTTTAGAACGTCAGTGTCTGTATATCCAATGAGTTTGCGTCAGTGTCTGTATATCCAATGAGTTTCCGGTCGTGTGCTGATGTTTGTAGTAGTAATTGTTTTTAATTCATACATTTCAACTTATTTTCGTGCTTATTTCCACTTAAGGTTAAAACACGATGTCCTGGACACACACCTCAGCTATCTAATCATGGACTGTCTGTTCAGAAAAGTGGGATAGAGTTTAGTTGTTACTGGTTAGTGAGAGAAGAGTTGGTGTAGTAGCCTTACACCTACCCGTTGAGCCAGTACTGGGCTGCGAACCCAGTGCGCATCATTAGCTGTCAACATTTGGTAATTGTGATATTTAAGTCTTAGAGAGGAAACCCGCTAAAGTTTTAAATTAGTTGCAAGGAATCTTGTATATGCACCATCCCGCAGACAGGTAGCACATACCACGGCATTTGATATACCAGTCAAGAAATAGCTCAAACGGCCCACTGACAGGAATCGACCCCAGACCGACCGCGCCTCAAACGAGCGCTTTACCAGTGAGCTACGTCCCGCCACTGTATCCGTACATTGTATGTATTCGGGAAGAAGAAGTTTGTTTGTGCTATAGTGGTGTCGTTAAACAAAATAAACATACTTTTTCTCTGCATAGCTACACGTTGAAAACAGCCCCTTTAAGATGTTCTTTTGCCCTACGTTACTAAGCCACTTACGATCTGTTTACGGCGATGTCACAACACAGTGAGATTATTCTCAACAAGTCTGCGACTATCGTTTCCGTGTGACGTGACTCGCGTTAGTTAAAGGTGCACACTCGCATTACCAGACAGACAGGTATATATTTTATTTAAGTCTCCCCTTTATGTACACAATAATATAACGCAATTTAAAATACAGTATAAAAGTGCACAAGCCATTCCTTGAAGAAACTATGAGACTATCAATGGATAAAAATGTAAACATGAACGTGTATATATATATATATATATATATATATATATATATATATATATATATATATATATATATATATATATGTTAAAGTTTCGTTCTCTGATAGAACCACAATCGCAATGTTAAAACTCACGCGATTTTGCTGCAAACGATTATGTGTGACCCGTTTTGTTTTCTTTGTTTGTTTGTTTGTTTATTTATTTATTTATTTATTGGTCCTTTTTTTTCTTTTGTTTTTGTTTTGTTTCTTTGTTGTTGTTTTTTGGTGGGTTTTTTTTTTATTTGATTGGGTTTAAAATTGAGAATGGTGTGGCGTAGATGTCGTATATTAATGATGTCGAAGAATGGCGTTCCACTGTACGGAAATTAGTCCTGATAATCTATTCTAAATTGATCAATAACAAAACGAAAGACAATTCTAACTGCAGTTTGTCCTCTGATTTTTATGATATGCTTTAAATATATACTTGTTTGGAAAACACAAAACACAAATAACATGTTTACATTTCGATTACACAACTGGCTCGTTAAAAGGGTTCTTAGATTACCTACGTTTGCATTATGTAATGGTTAGAAAACCTCACGTGTGCCAACCTTAACACTGATTACCGGCCTTGGTGGTGTAGTGGTTAAGCCATCGGACTACAGGCTGGTAGATACAGGCTTCGCAGCCCGGTACCGGCTTCAACCCAGAGCGAGTTCTTAAGGGCTCAGTGGGTAGGTGTAAGGCCACTACACCCTCTTCTCTCTCACTAATCCCCTAACAATTAACAACTAATCCGCTGTCCTGGACAGACATTCCAGGTAGCTGAGGTGTGTGCCCACGACAGCATGCTTAAACACTAATTGGATATGACAATGAACACTGATTGTATCTTACTCTTACTACAATAAATTGATTTACATACACCAGTTACCTGAAACGCGGACCTTATATTTAGCTTCCTATTTCCTACCTAATCTGGATACCGGATTCGATGGGTAAGACAATTACCTCTCTCTAACAAACAACTGACCCTGTGGCGTGGAAAATTGGTCCAGACAGCTGAGGTGTGTGTCCAGGGCAGCGTCACTGAACCTCAGTTTGATACAAATATTTAAACGAGTATAACAAAAAAAGCACACAAAAAAAACAACAACAACAACCCCACAGCAGCTAAGGGAGTGCTATAGGTCAAGGGACTGGAACGAGAAATAGCCCAATTGGCCGCCAAGGGGAATCGATTTCAGACCGACCGCGCATCAAGCGAGCGCTTTACCACTGAGCCACATCTTCACAGATAATGCGCCGTGTCACGCTTTACTTAACATAATTTACGCCACAATTATGTGTGCCTTGTTTGTTTGTTTTTGTTTGTTTTTGTTTTTTAAATTTTCACTCTACCCCACCCCCATGTTCAAGTTAGGTACGCCCTGCTACTCTGCCTTGTCATTTATGCAATTAATTTGTAGTTGATTAAAATATTAATTTTTTTGTTGAAAAACGAAACAAGCTGTTTCATGAGACACATACGGACATGCGCAGAAGAAGAAATAATGATTGACAGATTAAGAAGGTAATTATGGTTACGGCGTATTCGTTAAAATCAAGCAGCCATCCACTGGTCAACAAGACTACCAATCCGGTAAAGCCAGTTGGGCTGCACCCATTTAATCGACAGGGATGTCATCATGTTGTAATACATAGGCGCAGTATGCAAATGAGTTCGCCATTATTTTTACCTTTTCCGTATAGTTGTTTTCCACCGTAACGATTCGGTGTTAATTGGAATTGGTATACAACTCTATGGACAATGCAAAGACATTATCGGTATCCATCGGCAAAAAATAAAGCGGTAATTAAAGAGGTATTTTGATGAGAACTATCATATTGAACAGTAGAGAATATCGTGTGCACAATAGGTAACATATACATGCATTATTACTCAATAGATGTACAATGTGGACTAGAGAAAAGAAAATGCATTAAGCAACCTTGAGTGTACAATTGCTATATGGCTGACCCATAAGTTAACATTTACTAATAACAACATACATACAGCTAAATAAACAAATTACGTAATTAACCAACTACTCAGTTTTGTAACTGATATGCATACCATATCAATTAATATACAAAGACTATTCTGTAATACTGTTTACTGACATTAATATAATAAAATCATTAAGATGTCAGATACTTCCATTACCCCCTGATTAAGTGTTTAGCATCCCTGCAAACACTATTAATAACTTCAAATATAACAACACATCTCCATGTTATCACACTATGCAAATCACATATCAATATTTAAGTAACTATCACTTCTCTTGTGACATTCTTCCTTTACACAAGCAATAATATATTCAAATTCACAACAACAATTACTATTGTCAATATAACCCAACTGGCATTTAGCATAACACAAAATATAGAGAGAGTGTTGAATTCTGATAGTATCATGTACTAAACACAATTTTAAATAATTAAACCTTTTAAATTGTACCTCCCCTCATATCCTTTTCCCCATCTTCGACGACAATTACCCCATTAAAAAAATACCTAACAGTAACACTAACTAATCTAACGTTTAACTTTAATTAATACTTTTAATTCTTCTAAACTACCTATCTGTTTTCATACTTTCACCACCTTCTATTTTCTTTCCGTTCATCTCTCCATTCTCTCTTTTTCTCATTCCTCTTATTCTCCCGTCTTTCTCCAAACATCCTAGATCTTTCTTTATCGTTCCCTCTATCTCTCCCGTGTTCCCTGTTATCACGCATCCACATTCTTTCCTGGTTATCCTTATCTGTTCTTTCTAGTAAAACAGTTGTTAAATTCTTTACAACAGAATAATTCTCCTTGAGAGCCTCCGCCAAGTCGGACATGCTACTTGTGAAGCTAGCAATGGTTTTGGTAAACAGTTCCATTGCTTGTGTTAGTTGCTTGTTTTCCACACTGCTAGAGCCTGTAGAAGAAGCTGATCCGGATGCCAAGCTTTCTGCCTTGGAAGGTTCTTCCATTCTTGCCACCTTTGCTGCTACTGCCTCCACGGTTAGTTCATCAAGAAGAAAGTCTAGTAGACTCGGGAAGTTACTGAAAACATCTTCTTCGTGTAGCGTTACCGTCGGTTCTGGTGCTGGTTGCTTTGTCGGTTCTTCTGTGACTGGAACCTTTGACGTTGGGATATAAACTATTTCATCAGTGGGCTGGATCGCTGGCCTAATCCTTCTCTGCCAAACTCTTTCCGATTGCTCCTTATCGAAGCGCACCATCTCGGACTCCTGGACCTTATGTGGCCTCACACTTTCCTTCTGGTGGTGGTAATCCGTAAAATCTCCATCTCTTTCATTTACATTTTTCCTCGTGCGGCTTGTATGTTGTCAGGTGCTTCTCCAGCTCGTCATGCCTTTCGCATCTAAACAAACACAGGGTGCAGTAGAAGGGCGCTTCATCTAGGGGCACATGGGTATTATAAATGTGGCTGACCACCCTTCTTCGTTCCCCAACATAAGAGCATTTTCCGCACTGATAGGCACGACCCCGAGCTGTCACCATGCTGATTTTTGTCTGCATATTTCTGATGATGTTAGTAACTGCAAGAACAAAATGTTATCCAAATTTATGTTCTCTGAAAATGTTTGCCCCCTAATTGTACATGTCCACTAATTTATACCTTCTACTGGTTCTACATGTATCCAGTTGACACAGTATTTAGGCTTAGATATATATACATGTACTTTTATCTGATTTGACTTCTTCTCATATTGACTAGTTTAATTTTAATTTCTTTAAGACCTTTTTCATCCACCGAGGGTAATTTTTAGCATTATATGGCTTCAGCTTGTTATGATGTACAATATTTGAGCTACCGGAAGCATTGAATTGGATTTCATAATCTAAGGCATTCATCCTTTTTTATAATGATAAAAGGACCAGCATATGACATTTGTAACTTTTGACATATCAATTCTTTCCGTGTTTCGTGTAAATACCATACTAAATATCCGGGTTTGTAGTTATAAAGTGACTGTTTTACATCATAATTAACTTTTTGTCTAATTGTTGCTTTCTGTAAATTGTTTCTAGTGCTTTTTGCATTCTTGCTTTCAGTTTGTACACATATTCACCATAAGATGACACTTCCTCTCCCAGATGTGTTGTTCCACTTCCAAAAGCAATTTCTGCTGGAATTCTAACTTCTCTTCCTAACATTAAAAGATTTGGTGTCGTTTCGGTAGTGTCATGCGGAGTAGATCTATACGCTGCGGCTAAACAACCTAAATTCAAATCCCAATCAGTTTGTTCCCCTTTTAAATAAGCTCTTATCATTCTCAACATGGTCTTATTGAAATTCTCTGTCTGCCCATTACAATGTGGATTCCGCGGCGATATTCTTGTTTTTCTTACTTCTAACATCTGACATAACTCGGCAAAAATAACACTTTCATAATGTCTACCCTGATCACTATGAATATCCAGAGGACACCCATATCTGCATATAACTTCATTTGATATTACTCTAGCGGTAGTTTCAGCTGTTTGATCGGGAACTGTCTGTAACCACTAAAATGTACCTATTCCCTCTAGGTGTTTTTGGTAATGGCCCAACGAAATCTGTTGCTAACCTATCCATTGGGGCACCTACTCTCATACTTCCTAATGGAGCTTTAGGATTTTTTGGAGGTGGTTTGTTGGCACCACATGTACTACATTGAATTATCCAGTTATTTACATCCTCTCCAACCCCATACCAATAATATCTCTGAAGTAACTTTCTCTTCGTTTTCCTCCTACCTAGGTGGCCTGCCAAAAGTTCATTATGCATTTGGTAGAGAACTTCTTTCTTCATACACCTTGGAGTAAGAAACTGCAGAGTTTCACTTCCATCTTTAGATATTTTCCTTCTAAAGAGAAACCCTTGCTTCATCTCTAAACTATCCCACTACAGGAGATAATGCCTTGTAGAGGGACTCGCTGCACATACTGTTGTCACATCGGGACGTTTTCCTTGATCTAGCCACTCACATAATGGCCTTAAATCTGGGTCACTACGATGTTTCTTCCTCAACTCACGTGTAGAAAGAAATTGATTCCATGGAAACCAAACATCCCTCACCAGCATATCCATTCTTGTGGATATTCTTCTGCATGTATCACCAGTGGCCAAACACCACATTAACTGATCAAGACTTTTCTCTATTAAACCATGAAGTCCATCAAGGTTCCACAAACCTGGACTGGAATAATCACTTCCTTTTATTCCATTAAGTAAATCTTGTGACTTCTTTCCATCACAAGCTCTCCTAGACCTGTTAAATTCACATCAGGCACAAATATGCTGATCAAACACAATAACACTGCTAGTAATAGACTCATTACTCGGTTGCAACACCACTTTACTAGGTTCTCAACATCATACAAAACTTCTTTATGTGTTAAAATTATTCCGACTCTCTTAGTCTTTGACATGTTATACTTATTCACCATGTCATCTGCTCGTTTACAACATTTGTTCCATAATTTCCTCTGAATCGCAGTTGCAGTCTACATCATTTGGGTATCTTGACAGGCTGTCGGCATTACCATGTTTGGTTCCAACCCTGTACTCGATATGGAAATTATACGCCGAAAGTATCTCTATCCAACGAGCTATACGTGATTTTGGTTCTTTAAAACCCATAAGCCATGTAAGTGCTCTGTGGTCTGTTCTAATAATAAATTTTCGTCCTAATAAATAATGACGAAAGTATCCCACAAAATATCGAACTGCTAGTACTTCTTTATCTGTGAAGCAGTAATTACGTTCAGCTTTATTCAACGTTCTGCTAGCGTAGGCTACAACTTTCTCAACACCATCTTGAACTTGACTGAGAACTGTTCCAATACCAAAATCCGAAGCATCTGTGTCGAGAATAAAATTTCCTCCATTTCTTGGGTTTGCCATGATATCAGGACTGGTGAGTATACCTTTTAAACCATTACACGATTGTTGACACTCATTGGACCATATTCGTTTGCTATCATTCTCTGTCAAGCCCAACAACGGTTTTGCTACTTCCGAAAAATTCTTGACAAATTTTCTGTAATATGAGCACACTCCCAAAAACTGACGCACTTCTGTGACATTTGAAGGTTCTTTCCATTGTAAAATCTTCGCCACATTATTTGGATCACGTTGCACTCCAGCTGCAGTAACCTTGTGACCTAAGAAAACTACTTCGGATTTTATTAGTTCACATTTCTGCGGCTTTAATTTTAAATTAGCTAATTTTATCCTGTCAAGTACAACTTTGAGACGTTTTAAATGTTCTTCAAAAGTAGCCCCGAATACAACCACGTCATCTATGTAAACAATGTAAGAAGTCCATTGTAAACCTTTAAGAGCTAATTCCATTACCCGCTGGAAAGTTGCACTCGCTGTGGATAACCCAAAAGGCATTCTCGTGAACTCGTACAGTCCATGCTTACTGATAAAGGCTGTTTTAGGTATATCTTCCGCTTTCATAGGAATTTGGTGATACCCCGAAGTTAAATCTAAAGTGCTCAATATAGTGGAATTTGCTACTGCATCAAGACATTCATCTATTTTTGGAATAGGAAATGAGTCCCCTTTACACACTGCATTAACCTTGTGAAAATCTACACAAACCCTAACTGAATTATTTTTCTTATGAAACAAAACGAGAGGTGAACTCCAAGGAGAGTTACTTTCTCTAATGATCCCCTGAACTTCCATTTTTTCTATCGCCTCCTTTTCTTCCTGACCAAAAGCTAATGGAACTCTACAAAAAGTTTGTTTAATTGGACGAGTGTCACCCGTATCGAGGGAGTGTTCAGCAAGATTAGTAAGACCAACATCATTTTCGTGTTTTGAAAATGTGTCTGAATGACTAATAAGAAGCTGTGCCACATGCACTTTTTCATTTGTCTCTCTTCTCTTAGTTGCATCTAAAAATAACCCAGTCATGTGCTCTGGCATTTATTTCGTTAAAATGTGCAGTTGTTCAGCTAAATGCCTTTTTTAAATGTTGAACCTATTTGTTCGGTTGATTTTTCCGATTTAACAAATGATATTATGTGAATGCTACTCGTATTTAATATTTCATTCTCATCTTCAATATCTAACAATGTAGCCACAATAGAATGGTTAGTTATACTCTCAGCTGATGCAATAACATCCTCTTGATTAATAGAGACTGCTGTATGGTGAGGGTTTAATACTCTAACTTTTATTGTGGGAGCCTTGCTAATATCTGCCAGACTTGATGCCATTACTAATGGATAACTATTAGCAAACTTGTTTGTTGGCTCAATTAATACTGGACATTCCTCTTTATCATCATCATTCTCAGTTCTATCAACAAAAACTTCTACAATCTGTTCAGAAAAAGGTTCTATTTTGAAATGATCTGCTGCTCTAACTTTTCTAACAGCAGTGTTTCTAATATGTGTGCAAGAGATTTCTACCCCATTTAAAAATAGTTTTCCTTCACTCAAAATAATATCTGCTGGCTTTCCTTCTGATCCTGACAATATATCCATACCCACTAAAGCATCATCAGTGATATCAGCTATTACAACTCTGCTTTTAATTGTAAGTTCACCCAGTTTCATACTTAGAAAACAAGTACCATATGTTTTAAGAGAATTCCCTCCTGCATGAGTAAGATTTACTTTCCCCCATAACTTTAACACTCTTTTTTTTCTTGAATCTTATCATAGATTTTCCTAGAAACCAAAGTTTTCTCTGCCCAAATATCAATAATGAATTTAGCTGAAACACCCTCAATAGATCCATTAACACAAATATCAGATGGAGTGGGAATTTCCCTTCTAACCTTTACATTTTCTGTTTCTTGTTTATTTATTTTTGCTGTTGATATATTGTCATCTTTATTTTCCTTTAGGCCTTTATTTTCAGACACTTTGACCAATTTTAGGCCTGCTGGATTGGTCTTTGTGAGTTTAACTGGCTTGTTAGCCTGGGTTGTATATTGTTTCTTGATTGCTGTCTATATGTTTGCTTGTTTGGACAATTTCTCAATATGTGACCCTCACCATTGGTAACATCTTCTATGAAAGGCTTCTTGATATCCATTGCTCTGTTTAAATCTATTTTGATTATTTTGATCTACTCTACCTTCTTTACTTTTAATTTCTTCTCTCAGTTTTCTAACTTCTTCCTTTAAATTTTCAACTTCTGATTTTTGGGATAAATTCTTATTTTCACTCCCATCTTGTTTCCTAATGACCTTATTTTTGTTAACCCCTGATTTGGCTAATCTATTTCTACACAACTTATCATCAACCTCACTATCATCTCATTCATTTTCACTACCATTGCATGATCTGTAAACTCTGTATCTGTCTTTACTTTTCTTTTCTGTCAAACATTGCATTTCTTGAAAGTTTACTGCCTCATACACTCCCTCACCTATGGTTCGAGGTTCTTTTATGTACTCAATATGAAACCGTGCTTTTTCATCACTCATGTTATCAAGAAACTTTTGCAGCAAATCTTCTCTTCTGGTTTGTTGATCTCTGTTGGGATATGCTTTATCATATATTTTTTTTCAACTCAGCTGCAAACTCTTCAGCTGTTTCTCCTGCCGTATGCTGACGTCTACTGAACTGTGCAATATAATTCTTTGTAGTTTCGACCACCCTGAATCTATTATTCAATTCGTGACACAATGCTGCATAATTAACTCTAACTTCATGTGACAACTGTCCATACACAAATTCACCTGCTTGTCCCAGCAACATAGGTAACATATCATCAAGCGTATCACCAGTATTCCATCTATGTCGTCTTGCAACTTCTTGAATCCTGTTAAACTACACCCTCCAAGTTTCCTTTCCTGTAAATGGCGGCAACTTAACACCTGCTCTAATCGGCACATTATTTCTATTTCCACTAGACATATCTCTATGTCCATCTTCACTATCAGATGACGAATCCTGATATGTTTCTCTATCTCTAGGTAACCGTACATGTCACACTGTAGGTCCATCTCCTTTTGCTTTAATATTAGCCATTTCTTCTGATATACTATGTATAATGTGTGTAAGTTGAGTTACAGAATCTTGTACTTCATTCATCTGTTCTACTACTGCATTTAGAGTGGGGGTGTCATGCTGTACCATTGAATACTCAGGGCTAATACTAGTGTTATTCACACTCGAGTGACCCTCACTACTGACAGGGGTAGATACTGTTTGAGCCTTGGATCTAGTCTCCATTCTAGTTAGACTAATTTTCAAAGTTATATTTTAACAATTATAACTGCAGTTAGCCTTAATGTAACCTAAATAATCTCTATGCGATATAGTTATCATCTAACTTTTATTTGTTTTTACGATTAATAAAATACTATTCTAATGGTTATGATAATTTGCCTTTCACAGTTACTTACTAATCAAATATGGTTTAGTAAGAACTTTTCCAATTTAGTTTTTGAGGTTCGAATCTCTGGATGTGTGAGAAAAAAAAATCACATTCTACTTCTGACACCATGTAAAATGTAACGACCGTGGCCATACATTCATAACAACTCTCATTAGAGAAATAATAATTCATTTGTCAGGATGAATCATGAGTGGTTTGAAAGGCAAATGAGTGACCAAACAAGATGTAAATAAATAATATTTGTTTATTTATTTCTGCACAAACAATATATTCCAATCTTGGTGTATTCTCAACAGTTTTTCTTATTTCTGTATAACTAATTCTAATTTCTACATTTTCACTAATTAATAACACTGAACTACTTCAAACTATACTACTAAAGTTGTTCCCCCCAATATGCAAATTTGCATGCTATTTTTATACCAAACGTGTACTGTATCCATTTATTTATACTTCTTTCTTTTCTAAATAATAATTTCTGTCAATAAAGATTTGAACAGCAAATGTTCATTAGTATTTAATGTCAATCTTCTAAGCTGCATTCTATAATGTCAATGCTTGTTTTGGAATACAATACCTTTTTCTGGGTGTACTGTTATTTACTTTACGTGTCGAATTTAGTCCTATAAATAGAACTGTCAAATGGTAAGAACTCCGTTATTACTAATCAAGACATGTAGTTTAGCCAAACATTACTTTTAAATAATCTTATACAAATGAGTGAAGCCGTTATAATCCGTTTTGTAACTTTGCTAAAATAATTGTTTAGTTTGTACACGTAGAAATACACCCACGTACCCGTGATAAACTGTTGTGGCTTCACTGACCAGCGCTGTCAAACAACCGCTTATATATGCAAACGACCCCAGCACAGCTGAATAATCAACGCTGGCTGGAATTCCAGCAATGCGGGTGACCTGACCCAGCCTTGCTGGGCTATCGCACATGCGCTGTGCGTGTCTATAGTTGTTGCCGTAAAACGACCTAATTACTAAATAATTAATAAGTAAAAATAGGTAATTAATTAGGTTTTACCTCTATTAAACATCTACTTGAATTAATTACATTGCATAAATAAATGCTAATACTTTATCGGTAACATCATATGTAAATAACTATATTAAACGACAATAATTGCCGTAACACGACCCGTCGCTGATGATGGCCGTTTTGACATGTCTTCCCACAGTTTATTCATCTTCACCACGGACAATACGATGTGGAAGCCTCTGTTCCTCTGTTGGCAAACAATTACAAACATGTCTTTTCAGGTAACTGTCCTTTGAATAATAATTGTCACGCATGAATATGACAAGAAATGTTCAAAGTTATGAAGTTTCCTTTTCGCCCCATGACGAAATCGCACCGTGTGTAAACTGACCCATAAGTTAACATTTACTAATAGCAACATGCATACAGCTAAATAAACAAATTACGTAATTAACCAACTACTCAATTTTGTAACTGATATGCATACCATATCAATTAACATACACAAACTATTCTGTAATACGGTTTACTGACATTAATATAATAAAATCATTAAAATGTCAGATCCTTCCAATATAGTGCATGCTGTATGTACATAATGCATGCTTCGTGTACGAATCATATATTTGATGAACTTAAGTGTATGTCTTATTGGCTTAATGCAACCTTCATATGCTTTAAATACTTTATGCATTTCGTATATCCTGTGTGCACTTTATGTATAGCACATTTAGTACAGAAGACATACACTAAATTGTGTTCATCAAGCATACCCTACTTCCATTAATCAATAATACATTTAGTACAGGAACACATGCACTACGTACACGAAATAAAGGACACAATAACACACCCAGTAAACATTGCGTACACGAAGTGTACACTCGGTTCAAAATCATATTTTAGATATTTTCAATCAACACAACTTAACACATGTACACACTGTGTAAAATCAGTTTATTTTAAGATATTTTCAATAATAACACACAACTTAACATTAATTTGCATTTATTCCTGTACCACGCATACACATAACATCGCATTTTAGTTTTATCTCGTGCTACATGTAGTTATGTTACCCTTTTATATTAAGAGAGTAGTCTAGGGAGCTATTTGTAGCTCCCCTTGAATAGCAAATATTGTCAATACTTAATAACAATGGGGAATAAGTTAATATTCTAAATAGCTTCCTTAATCAAAATAGGATAGCAACCCCAATTATGTTTTAAATTAAAATTAATATGAAGGTGGATCATGTTTTAGGCTTTAGACATGGTAACACCTCCCTGCAAATATGTGCGTTTGATAAGGGTGGTGGTACATGTCACTGTTGCTGATGTTTAACACATCATCAAAATATTTTTCATCTTTCTACCCGGGTGGAAAGTTTCTTATTCTGTCTTACGGTACATACAATGACAACACTAGTAGTTATATGTTCAACTGTAACAGCTAAAAGAAATATTCTGCTCCTTAAAATAGTTTTACAATAGGCATAACCAGTTAATATTGTGTATGATTGTAAATGTCACAATGAGAAAACAAGCTGTATTTTCTAAATCTAGTCTTGTTATTGGAGGCATGATTAGACCATGTAGTCCAACTTTAACGATCCGATTAATAGCTGTTTCATTAAGGAACATGTAGCTCATAATCCATGTAAAAATGGTTTATGTAGTTTTATAATGTATATTTTATTATGATGTGCATACGATGAGGCTCAAATAAAATATATTTCTACCCGTCTGTCCAATACATTATATAAACTCGTATCGGCGAAAATCAAATGATCAAACTAGGGGAAGTAATGCAGTTGATCACATAGTTAAAACAAACTGTTAATGATATTGGACAGAGTAGTACTTTATCTTTATTAATGCTGGCAATGGACTGTTACCATGGTAATATTTTTAATACTTCTATGCTCAAAGAATCTTCGATAGTTTTATGTTTCTTGCCCTGAAAACGTTACGTAAGTATTTCCAGTAACAGAATCTCACTGGTTCATTAAGGCAACAATTATGGTCTAAAATTACCAAAATAAGACATGTTTTTCTTCTGATATTACTTCGTTGTGATTCGATCAATTCTTAGGGTCCCTAATTACCAATGAAAACAATGAGAGAGAGAGAGAGAGAGAGAGAGAGAGAGAGAGAGAGAGAGAGAGAGAGAGAGAGAGAGAGAGAGAGAGAGAGAAGAGAGAGAGAGAGAGAGAGAGAGAGAGAGAGAAGACAGAGAGACCGGGGGGGGGGGGGGGGGGGGAGGTTGTCGTCTTACAGACGATGCACTGGAAAGCTATTTATGGAATCGAGCACTATTTTGTCAAATACCCTTTCGAATACGGCCCTTATTACGTATTGCGGTTTTGTCGTCCGTAGTTATTTAACAAGTTTGTTTTACAAAGGATGTTCGGCAATTTTATTTGGGTGTATGCTAATGCGGTTCTACCAAGCACTACAAATAGTGCAATGCTGGACGAGTCACGACCATGTGGGACGTTCTTGTTTTAGGAAACTTCATTAGAATGATACAATATATACTGTGTCAAAAAAGAAACGCATAGGCGAAATATTCATGGAATTATCTCTTTAATACAAAGTGGCATAATTTCGTTATTTATGATTGTATCACAGTCAAAATTGACATGGGTATGTGACAATGTTCTTACTATGGACTGACGGCAGGGGAGGCGTTTTCGTCACCAAACAGCGTCGCACGAGGGCGCTGAAATCAGTACCTTGTGTGGCCACCAGCAGCAGCAAACACTGCGCGACATCTCCTTGGCATAGACTGAATGAGTCTCTGAATCCGGGCACGTGGAATCCTAGCCCATTCTTTCTGCAGTGCATGTGACAGGTGCGGAAGCGTCTGATGCTCCGGGTCACGCAGGCGTACACGTCTGTCCAATTCGTCCCATAGATGTACAATGGTAACCAAATTAAGTATAAATATAAAATTAAAAGTATATATATATATATAATTATATAAATCTGGACGTTTTCAATTCTTCATTCAATTTAACCTTTTATCTATGTCCATCAGCTCAAAATCATTCATGTTCCAGAATAAGATAACGGATTTTTTTTATTTTTTTTTAAATCAAACCAGAGTTAACGTATGTCGTGTTTTGAAAGAAAACGTTTTCTTTCTCCAACTGATTTGCACTAGAACATATAGCGTTGTGCGGCGAAACATCATTGTACAGCTAGCCCTCGTTGTGCGGTATACGTTGATGGTTTTAACTCAAAATATTTGGCAATTTTCCACATGAACACCAATATGGTCTATAATAAATGATTACATGCATATCTTATTTTCCCACTCTATCTTTGTGGCATGGGTTATGATATCACATTGGAAACTGTTATACCACACTTTTGATGTAACTATAGTTGTTATGACAGCTGCACGCTTACGATGGTCGCTGCTATGGTATTAACATCATCCTACGTCACTGTAATTGACATCGCTGAATTTTATGAACGTCAATTGTGAAGTGATTACAATCATATTTAACGTTTGTTATAAAGCACACTTTGTGAATGATAAATAAATAATAATATTTGCGGGAGTACCATACGTACTTTGGAACCATACTCATGTGCTTCTCATAAATAACGTATTCATGTATATAGAAAACAGTATACCACGTTGACATGAACATTTACTCAAAGACGCATATTTGTGTTTGTAATACAATTCAGATCTGAGTTGTTGTTGTTTTTAATTACTTCCTAAGTTTATATACCCAGATCACTTACAATATAATATATATGTAAAAGTTGAACCTAATATACTAAAATTATACGTAATCAAAAACACTAACCTGTAAGCTCACTGGTATCTGCTGAAGATTCGTCACGACGGTCGCAGCATCTGGTTTACGTTAGGTCAGGTCAGGTCATAGGGCTTTACTTGCACATTCAGAGCAAGTTGTTGTAGCGCACGCCTGTCCTGAGCACAAGAGCCGGCCTCGGAGGGGGGGGGGGGGGGGGGGGGGGGGGGGGGGGGGGGGGGGGGAATGGTGCTATGGAATTTTGAGTGGAGCAAAGTATTATGCCAAAGAGAAAAGGCGCGCGATCTTCGTTGAGGAGACTGGGCGCAATTTTGAACGGTCGGCCAAACATAAAAGAAAGATCTGGAGCTAATATAGGTTTTGACATTCGTGAATCGAGAGTAGCTCGTTAATTCGCTTCTGGTCGTGGCATGACAACCCAGGGGAGACTCGTGGAATTGTGTACACACCGGTAGTTGCGTTGCAGTCAACGACGTCTGTTACGATTTGTCACCCGGGTGACAAATCGTGACGTAACAACGTCCTCCTCTTCAGTGTCACCAGGTACCAAGTAGACTACCAGCAGCAAGTATTTGGGGGTGGGATAGGGTAGGCTGGTATTCTTGTGTCCAGATTCCCCTGAGTGCAGTGCAATTGTGTACTCGGAGCCGGTATTCTTTTGTCCGGCTCCTTATTATAGTACGTGCTGGGCCATTAAATGGGGGCGGGTACATTGTTATCATTAGTCAATGCATCCTATGTATTGTTGCGGTTGTGCATGCTGTCTGTTTGTAAACCCTAGTTTGGTGTTGAGGTTGTTCCTATTGTCTTAAGTCCCTATTCTAATGTAATCAACGGCTATCCAAGGCTATCTGTTATCTATCTGGCTGTCTGGGAATCTGGTTGTCTGGTTTCTTGTCCATCTCTTCTTCTGGAACCCTAAGTAACTCACCTTATATTGCTATAATAGAGCTTGTAATCGGTAGTACATGGTGCAAGTGCAAAGGCAAAATCGTGAAGATTATTTACAATATTGCGGTGTCCAATTAGGAGATAACCGTCGCAATGATTTCCTAAAAAGAAGAAAATATAAAGGACATTTATATGTATACATATACAAGTTTGTCGGTTATAGTATCGTGCTTTTACCCCTCGTCGTTGGTCCCCCGGGGTGGAGTGCATAGTCGAGGTCGAGTGCTTAGGGTCGCTCCTCCATCCGAGGGACGTACAAGCGAGGGGTGTGGCATGTCATTTGTCGTTTGGTATTTATAAATTATGCTATTCTTACTTATTATCCGGTGTTCCTGTCTGTAATAAAACGGTTTCAACTATTATGACATACATGTAAGTGCAAAGAGGTGAAGTTATGTACAGTTGGTGCTCCTAATCCATGATTGGCTGGATTGGGCCAATAAGAATGCTGAAAGAGAAAGTTTATAATTAACGGCTCCCCGTCTTGGTTAAGTGCCTGGTGATGTTGATTGGTTGTTTGATTGACCAATTGGATTAGTAAAAGGAGTGGTTGAATGTGGAGGCTTGCACCGGCCTCGGTGGCGCGGTGGTTAAGACATCGGACTACAGGATGGTAGGTACAGGGTTCGCAGCCCGGTACCGGATCCCACCCAGAGCGAGTTCTTAAGGGCTCAATGGGTAGGTGTAAGGCCACTACCCCCTTGTCTCTCACTAATCACTAAGCAACTAACAACTAACCCACTGTCCTGAACAGACAGCCCAGATAGCTGAGGTGTGTGCTCAGGGCAGCGTGCTTGAACCTTAATTGGATATAAGCACGAAAATAAGTTGAAATGAATGAATGAATGGTGGCTTGCATTCATAATGACGAGAGTGGCTATTTTGGTAGTAGTTACGTTAAGCCGTTGGTGCAACACACCCGTGGAGGTATGTGCGTTTCTGCTGAGTGCCGGTTTTTTGGCCGGAGGGGTGGGGTGGGGTGTGTATATGGTGGGGGTGGGGGGTGGGGGGGGTGGGGTATGCGATCTGATCGCGTACCTGAGGAGATGGTTCGGGCTGTGGCAAATTATAATCCGTCTTTGGTGATAATACACCTTGGCGGAAATGATATTGCTCCGGAGACTGTCCCCAAGGATATTGTTGACCGTTTGTTGTCGCTACGTCAACGACTGTTATCTGGAGGTGTGGAGAGAGTGTGCGTGGTAGAGAAGTGTCGCCGAGATGACAATAGCTCGCTTGAACGCCTTAAGAAATGCCGTGAATCAGGGTTTGAAGAGGGCCATAGGGCGCAACCTGGTGCCTCTGTCCACTCGTTATCCAGAACATTTCCCAGATGACGGGGTCCACGTCAATGTTAGTGGAATGCAAAAGTATTTCTTTCGCATTCGCAACACTATCAGGCCACGTTAGTGTTGACGCGGCCCTTTTAAGGGCCACCAAAACATTTGAAAATGTAATATACCAAATGCCAGTCAAGGGCCAGTGCACTGATTCTATATTTACAATAAAAATTATCTGTTCAATTTGATTTAAGTACAGCTATGTATATGTTAAAAAGAAAACAATAATAATAAAAATAAAAATTATAATAAAAACCATTTTTTTACATCTACAATTATACAAGTTTATCGGATATAGTATCGTGCTTTGACCCCTCGTCGTTGGTCCCCCGAGGTGGAGTTCATAGTCGAGGTCGAGTGCTTAAGGGCGCCCCTCCATCCGAGGGACGTACAGGCGAGGGGTGTTGCATGACTTTCGTTGTTTGGCTAGATATATAGTATGTTAACCATCCCACCGTTCTCTCCCCGGGTTTGGAATGCATGGTCAAAGCCGAGTCCTAGGATTGCTCCTCCATCCGGGGAGTCACAGGTGGAATGGGTTTAACAGTACGGTTTAATTTAATTGGTATCGAAGTTTTTAGTTTGCTTGCCACCATCCCGCCGTTGATCCTTCGGGTTGGAGTGCATAGTCGAAATCGAGTGCTTATGGTCGCTCCTCCATCCGAAAGGCGTACAGGAGGGCGGTATTAAGCACCAGCTAGTGATTGTTTAGTCTTGTTCTATGAAGACATTTTTAATTAAATTATTCTTAAGGTGTCAGGAGCCCTTGAATGTGCTACCTTCCCCCATCTTACTGGCAATCGACCGAGTCGGAGTGCATGAAGGTATAGGGTCGCTGCTCCGTGTCAGTTGAACGCCGGCGGGGCGAGTTGTTTGGTGGCGTTTAGAGTTTAGGCTTGGTGGACTGAACGAAGTTGAATATGGCTTTAAATATTTCTTGTTTATGTTGTTTATCTGGGTTAAATAGTGAGTTAGGAGTGATTTTGGAGGCAGGTTTGGCTTTAGTTAGTGGTTCAAGCATGGCTTTTCTGAGATTGTTGTGCAGCGTGCAGTCCAGAAGATAGTGTTTCATATCTTCTGGGGTGCCGCACTCACAGTTAGGATCTTTATTGGTTATTGTGAAAGAGCATTTATTAAGTTGCATTGATTTCCCTATTCTAAGTTTAGTAATAGTTTTATGTATTTGAGAGATTGGATGTTTAGGTCTTAAAGAGTTAACTATTAATTTAATATTATAATGACATGTATTTTGTGTTTGACCCCAGTTTTCTTGTCATTTATTAATGTAGTGTTTCCTAGCTTTGGACATGAGTTCGTTGATGCCTAATGGGAGTGTTTTAATTATGTTAGTAACTGATAGTGCTGTTTTGGCTCCATAGTCTGCTACTTCATTGCCAATTATTCCTACATGAGCTGGGACACTTTCGAAAACTACATTAAGTTTAAGTTGGTTTATTTCGTTAAGTGCATTATGGATAGCTGCTATTATATCTGGCCTAGTAGATTGATTTGTTTGAAGTGACTGTATAGAGCTAAGACTATCTGAGAAGATGACACTGTTGTTATATTTTTGAGTTTTTATCCAAATGAGAGCTTCATGAATGGCTGTCAGTTCTGCTGTGTATACTGATAAGTTATCTGACAGCCTGACGTATTTAACTACTTTAGAATGTCTGGAAAGTTTTTCTTCAACTACTGCAAAGCCAACCCTACCGTTATCTGGGTTTTTAGAGCCATCCGTGTAGATATGGATGTGCTCGGGATAGTTTTCATTAGCTGCAGATTCGAACAGGATTCTTTTGAAAGGAGTTGCATCCGTAGCTTTTTTTTATTAGATATTGTGTGTTACATTCAATTGGTTGGTTAATATGGTAGAGCGCCACTGGTGTATTATCTATCCCTACTTCAGTTTTATTTTGCTAGCTTTAGTGGCGAAAGAAACATTAAGTTTAAGGTTAGTTTAAATGCTTGTCCTGGTTTAGATATGATTGGGATGAGTTCCTGGAATGGGTGATCTAGTTTAAGAGAGTGAATTTTAAGATGATAATTGAGATGTTGAAGATTACGGGGATAAGTCAGTGGCATAATGTTGAACTCTACTTCTAGGCTCTGTCCGCTGGCGTTAGATAGAACTTTAGCTATGATTCTAAGAGCTTGATTTTGGATAACATCTAATGTATGTAACAGTTTGGGGGGTGGCGCAACTGTAGGCTTCAGCTCCATAGTCTATTCTGGAGAGTATACATGCTTTGTAAACCATAAGCATTGCCTCTGTTTGCGTTCCCCAACTGGTACCTGAGATGGCTCTTAATATGTTTAGACTTTTCTTTGAGTTTTTGACTATGTCACTAATATGATCACTGAAGGTTAATTTTGAGTCAAAGGTGACACCTAAAAAACATTTGTTTTTTAACTCTTGGAATTATTTTATCTCCTGATTTTAGTTGGTGATTATCTGGTTTATTGACTTTGTTAAAGAGCATATAGACAGTTTTAGTTTCTGAAAGTTTAATGCTCCAGTCCAGGGCTTGCATTTGGTAAAAAAGGTTAGTAGTTGTGTTGCCTGTAAGCCAGATGGTGCAGTCACCGGCAAACAGTGCTGTATTTAATGTTGAAGCCTTTCCTGTTTTTTTCTTTGGCATTAAGTGCTTTAGTTATGTCATTAATGAACATGTTAAATAAGGTTGGTGAGAGGACCGAACCTTGTGGTATACCATTTATTATTTCAGTTCTATCTGTAAAGTGACCGTTAACTCTAACTGAGATTGATCTGTTATGGATAAAGTTGTTGATAAAGTTACCTTTAATACCGTTACTTTGCAGTTTATTTAGTAGTCCATGTCAAAGGCCTTTTCTATGTCTATAAAAATTGCTAAAACTGTATGTGATTTTCGGAATGCATCATTAATACTATTTTGTAATGTAACAATTTGATGAATAGTTGAGTGTTTAGCTCTAAATCCGCTTTGTACCTTAGTTATTAAGTTATTTTCAAGTAGGTAGTTATTAAGTTTTTTATTTATAATGGTTTCTGAGGTTTTGCATATGTGGGACGTGAGTGTTATCGGTATGTAACTCCCTGGGAGGGCATGGTCTTTTCCCGCTTGATGGAGACTAGAGCATTCTGGGTGTTTCCACGCAGTGGGCATTTGACCCTCCCTCCAAATTCAGTTAAAGAGCGATAACACTACCTCTAGGGCTAGGCCCGGCATGTGCTTATTGCCCAAGTCACATTTTCTGCGGCGGCCGTGGGGTCTAAAATATCTACGGCCAATAGCAATTATAGGGCCGCCGCAGCATTCCCACGGTCACATCCTGTAGCAGTCACATATGTTAGGGTAGCCACACGGCGTATTTTGAATTTGTGGTGAGAGAAAACCTGCGGCTTCCGTACGGCCTTTGAAGTGATGACGCACGGTCGCCTTAGGGTGTCCCTGCGGCGGCCGTAGGGCGACCATACTTTTGTGACACAGCGGTGTGACGTAAAATTAACTTGTTAGCATTATCACGCATCTGTCGGAGTTGCATGAAAAGTGAAACGTGAAATCATAATAATCTGATCTACACAGGTAAAGTCCACTTAAACGTTGACCTAACAGGTATGCAAGACTCCTATTGCGCTTGTCTTCTATAATATTGATATAAACAACATTCTTATACTGTCAATAAATTGAACATTCGGTATATTTTTAAACTATCCCATTATTCGGATACTAACGACATTTCGGATTTCCCCCTTTTACATTCGGGGTCATAATGTAGGCTAACTGTATAGATTCTAGATCTATTGAATATACCACCAGGTCGTCATTATGTTCAATATCGTTTATAATAGATACTCGAGTCATTTTTCCAGACGCGACAGACCAGGTACGTCTCATTTCATGCGCAAAGTCCAATTCATTACAAAGTTTCACAAAGTTTCACAAGATTTGCACCATGCCTCCCAAGAAGACAGCAGCAAAGGAGAATGGGAAAGGTGGGAAGGCCAAGAAGAAGACCACCCGAGTCCCTGATGAGCCGGAGGAGCAGCCATCCAGGGAGGACGAAGCGGGGACAGAGACACAGCCAGAGCAGGACCATGAGCCTGATGCAGAGGATGATGATGAGGATGAGTATCCAGCTCTCCAGCATATTGTGGAGTTCTGTGAGGACCATCCATACTTCTACGATCTGAGACATGAGAAGTACCGCAACACCAAGCTGAAGGAGGCGGAACTGGCGGAGCTGGCTAAGGAGATAAAGTGGACTGGTGAGTAGTGAAAGTAATCCTGATACATGGTTGACACTATCAGTACTTTGACCATTTCCTCATTTCTGTAATTACTGATTTGTATTGTATTTTCATTGTCAATTGTAAAAGTCACATGAAAAATTCCGGAATAATTATTGTGAAAATACTTAATATTCTCTTGTATGTGACACCTGAAATTCCTTAAATTACTGATTTGTATTGCATTTTCAATGTCAATTGTCCAAGTCACATGAAAAATTCCTGAATTGTGTAAATACATAATATTCACTTTCCTCTGACACCTTCTAATGTGATTTATTTTTGTTGGCAGTGGAGAAGATCAAGAGAAGGTTCAAGAACCTTTGTAGTGCCTATGGCAAGCTGAAGAACTGGGCCGGATCTGCAGGGAAGTCGGGCCAAGCGTCCTGCAGGTTGACCAGCCGAGAGGAGTGGAAGCTGCGTAACTTGGTCTTTCTGGATGAGGTCATTCAGCCGCTGACCCAGGGACAGGAGTTGGGAAGGGTAAGCATTGGCATTGAATTTGTTTGTGTGGAAATGATCTTTGTCTTTATATTGTCAGCTCCTGACAGCACATTTATAGAGAACCGCTATTGTGCATCTTCTTCTTGTCAGTCTTTGACAGAATATCCTGAGTGTTGCATTTACATAATATTCACCTTTCTCTGCCTCCTTTCATTTGTCACTTATAAACTGTTCATGTTGATGCTTCAGGTTGCTAGCGAGGACGAGGACGATGTGGAGGCGCGGGAGGACTTTTTGGCACCCGACAATGAGGACGAGGACAGAGGGACTGAAGGTCGGAAGAGGGGCAGCAGTGCTGACAGCTAAGGCAGCGCTTACAAGAGGAACAGGAACATGTACAGAGCCAGCATCAGCACGTAGAAGAAGGTCGAAAAGAGTACGCCTGACAGAGATGCTGCTGGAGAACCGGAAAACGGACCGGGGAAACGGAGAAAAAGGTAAATGAGAACCTATTTCATGATAACCTAAACTGTACTTTGAAATGTCATGTGTCATATGTCATACGTCTTTTGAAATTTGCATTGAAGCTGCATAATTTTCCTTTTTGTTTTCTCTTTCCCCCTCCCCCCCCCCCCCCCCCCCCCCCCCCCCCCAGTTGGAAGAGTCCGCAACCAGGCAACCGGACGAGCGAGAGGCGTGAGGCAGCTGGCTCCAGGCGGTGGTACACAACCGCCCAAAGGAGAAGTTCCGTCAGTTCCAGACGGAAACCTTGGCCCTGTCCCAGCGCTATCAGCCAACGGCCCAGGGCCAGTTCAAGCACCCTTCCCAGCAGTTCCAGGACCAGCCCCAGCCCCAGTTCCACTACCAACAACAGCAAATGCAACAGCCAGGGTATATACGGCAGCCAACCTTCACACAGATGCTGGTAGGTTATTATAAAGAAATAAACTGCTCAAACTATGTAAAACAGAACAGGTATTTTTGCATAAATTTATAAAGAAATAAACTGCTTAATTTATCATTCTATGTATAACATAACATTTATAGAGAACCTTTAATTTAATGTACATTTTTCTTGTGTGTACAGAACCAGTCAACTCAGCAGCAGCAGCCGCAGCCGCAGCACCAGCCCACCCGCCCCGCCTCTGCTCCTACTCCCGTCGGCACCAGCAACATAATCGCCTCTTCCTACCAAATAGCCAACCAGGATGACGGCGACCAGGACTTGATCCCGGCCTTCAGCACCCCTGCATTGGGGGACCGACTGAGCCTATCTGCATTCAGTGCGGGTAGCTTTGGCATCCATGGCACCAGCGGTGATCAGTCAGTGCTCAGCGCACTAATGAGGACCCAGTCGTCATCTGCTGCAGAGTCTGACGCAGACTAGTTGGACTATGTACCAGGGCTCATATTTATGAAGCATCTTAAGAATTTATTTTACTCTTAGTATTAGTGAAAAATACAGCATGCTGATTGGACACAACTATTTTTAGTCCAGTTTCTCACTAAGAATAAAATAAATACTTAAGATGCTTTATAAATATGGGCCCAGGAGTACTTTGACTGTATGCCAGGAGTACTTTGACTGTATGCCAGGAGTACTTTGACTATGTGCCAGGAGTACTTTGACTATGTGCCACAAGTACTTTCACTATGTGCCAGGAGTAATGTCACTATGTGCCAGGAGTACTTTGAATATGTGCCAGGAGTAATTTCACTATGTGCCAGGAGTACTTTGACTATGTGCCACAAGTACTTTGACTATGTGCCAGGAGTAATGTTACTATGTGTCAGGAGTACTTTGATTATGTACCAGGAGTAATGTCACTATGTACCAGGAGTACTTTGACTATGTGCCACAAGTACTTTGACTATGTGCCAGAAGTACCTTGAGTATATGCCAGGAGTACTTTGACTATGTGCCAGGAGTAATGTCACTATGCCAGGAGTACTTTGACTATGTGCCAGAAGTAATGCCACTATGTGTCAGGAGTACTTTGACTATGTGCCACAAGTACTTTGACTATGTGCCACAAGTACTTTGACTGTATGCCAGGAGTACTTTGACTGTATGCCAGGAGTACTTTGACTATGTGCCAGGAGTACTTTGACTATGTGCCACAAGTACTTTGACTATGTGCCAGGAGTAATGTCACTATGTGCCAGGAGTACTTTGACTATGTGCCAGGTGTAATTTCACTATGTGCCAGGAGTACTTTCACTATGTGCCAGGACTACCTTTACGGTGTGGCAGAGTTACTTTTATTACTGTGTTCCAGGACTAATTGGACTTTTATTACTGTGTTTATTACTATCTTCCAGTACTTGTGGTATGTCCTTGAAACTTGATTTATATCTTGGTCTTTATTCCTACCTAAATAAAATAATTTTATACCTTTGAAAATATGAAATAAAGTTAAAGAAACAAAAACACAATAAAGTAATAGAGTGAATAAGACACACACAAAACTTATGTGTCTTATTTACTCGATTACTTTATTCTGATCACTTTAAAGACACAGGGAAGCATCAGAATAAATAAAGAAACATAATTTTTAAAAAAAACCCATACATTTGGCACTTTATACTTTGAAAGGAAATTTTCCCTTTATTTAGAAATGGAAATTTTCCTTTGAAAGTATTAAGTGCCAAATTTCTGGGATTTTTTAATTTCTCGTTCATTTATTGCTGTCTGTTTCTTTGTTTATTGTGGGATAAAAAGATAAAGCAGACAAACTGTGTGATATGCAACTTGTCAATACTTTATTTTACAAGTAGGATCACATGGTCCATTTAGTTCACAGGTTCTTATAAGGTCACATGTTATGGCTCTAAAGTTCACTTGATGATCCAATTATAATATTTCACCAGTTGAGAGCTGCCTCCTGCCATGGCACGCTGCCGACATCACTGTTGTAATAGTGTTTGAGGTGTATCCGGAGCTGTTTGCTGGCACGGTTCTGGGTACGTAGTGCACCCTGCATGTCGGCGAGGTAGCCTGCATCCCTCCATGCCCCTGGGACAATCACACCGTCCGCCTGCTCCCCGTCAAGGTTGGGAAAGCGGATCCGCATCAGGTTGTGAAGTGTCACACACGCCTTGGTGATCTTGGTGGATGTCTCGGGGGTGGTGAGGAGGTACCGGAAAGGGTTGGCAAGGATGCCGAAAGCATTTTCAACCACCCTCCGGGCACGGGAACACCTGTAATTGAAGATCCTTCTGTGGGAGAAGGGCTTCATCAGGTGTGTTCGCAGGGTGAACGCGTCATCGCCGATGAAGAAGTATGGCACATCGTGGTCGTCGTTGGGGAGGGGCTCAGGGGGAGGGAAACTAAGTCTCCCTTCACGGAGGACGGGCTCAAGGGAAGACCCGTTGAACATCCCTGCATCAGAGGCAGCTCCTTCCGCACCCACATGCACCCACATGAAGCGGTAGTCTGCGTCAGCAAGCCACATCAGGACTATTGAAAAGAAGCCCTTGTAGTTGAAGTAGACGCTGCCTGACTTCGATGGCTTCTTGATCTTTATGTGTTTGCCGTTGATGACCCCACAAGCCCTCCCGAAGCCCTGAGCCACTTCCTTCCATCCATCAGGAGTTCACGGGGTCACGAACACCTCATCTCGGTACTCTACGGAGATCGTATCGCACACATGGGGCACAAACAGTGATATTGTGTTATGTGTCACCCTGAAGCTGAATGCAAGCGAGTGGTAGGAGTTACCCGTTGCCATGAACCGGAGTGTTATGGCCAGCTTGAGGCCTGACGCAAGGGGGGGGGGGGGGGGGGGGGGGGCTGGCACCGTCGCTTTTGGTGATTCTGGTAGCGACACGGACCAGCATCTCCTGGAACATTGCAGGTTCCATCCGCAGAAATGCCTTAAAGTCACCCCTGGATTCACGCATCAGCTCCTGCACCATGTTGTCGTAGTGGCCCAGGGTGACACGCCGCAAGAGTCAGGGCTTCACCCACATCGTCCTTCTTCTTCTCTGCTGTCGGGCCTGCCGCTGCTCCTCGAGGATAAGGGCTGCAATCAGGTAGTCTCGCTCTCGATGCACCCGCCTCAGCTGCATCCGCTGGTAGCCCAGCTTCAGCCGTTGAGGAACAACCAACGCCATCTGTATATAACTTTGTCTACAATCTATATGACAGATATGAGAGATAATATACACTGTACATGTGAAGACAAACTGGTATACATGTATATACCCGCTCCACGCACGGCGCAGACTGCCACGAGGGCCGTACGGATGGTGCGCAGCGGGCATACAGGAGCCGTGCGTGGGCCTTGCGTTGCCCGCAGGGTGTGCCACATACCGCAAGGCCACCGTACGGGCACCGTAGGGCCTCCTTAAGGCTGCCCTAGGGCGCCCGTGGAATTCCTGCGGCCGCCGCAATTTTCTTGGGGTCCGCAAAGGTCAACTGTAATTCATAAGACCCTAGGGCAGCCGCACGGCAAACGCAAGGCCACCGTACGCCCGACGTATGGTCGCCGTGAACCGCTCTACGGCATGGTTACGGCGTGTCGAATTGCTACGGCGAACCTAGAAATGAAAAAAGGTTATAACTCCGCGCTTTAATCCCACGGCGACCCCTACGGCCTGTAAAATATAGGGATACACCCTAGGGCGACACTGAGGCCACCGCGGGTATCTCTCGATTTCGGGGGGGGGGGGGGGGGGGTACGGCCGCAGTATCCTAGCCGTATAGCAAATGCGAGTTAGGCATAAGTAGTGCATAGCTAATTTTATGAGGCCCAGTGGCGGTACTCTTTTTTGGTTTAAGAGCTGTTTGTAATTCTAATAAGGTTATCGGTTTATTGAATTCTAAGTTATCAGTAGTTTGGTGGTTTGCTGTTTTATTATCGTTAGTTGGTAGAGAGTTATCTTTCTTAAGTTTTTCAAAGAATTGTTTAGGACAATTTTCATTGCTACTATTTTTACTGAAGGTTTTACTGAGAAGGTCGGCCTTTTGTTTATTAGTAGTTGCTTTTTTATGTTTTTGAAGGACTGTGGAGTTAGCGCGTTGTACTTGAATAGCTTTAACCTTTTTCCACATTTCTCTAATTGATGTTCTATTATTAATTTATCCACAGAATTCATGCCAGCTGGATTGTTTAGCATTAATGATAAGTTTGCTTACTTCGTTTTTAGCTATTTTATATTTAGTGTGATAGTCTTGTTTTCCTGGGGTATTTTTTTTTATAAAGTGTACATGTTCCTAAAGCCGCATTTGTTTTTAATTTCGTCCGTCCACCAGTTAACTGGTCTATTTTTATTGAAAGGTTTAGTTTTAGGAATATTCTTTTCAGCTATTTCTATTATTTTATTGGTTTAGTAGTGGCGTCGTCAATGTTTAGGCTATCTTCTAATTTGATATTTCTACAATCGCTTGTAACGCCAGCGCAGTTAGCTTTGCTAAATTTAAATTTAGGTATCAATTTATCTTCTTCTGTATAAGTAGTATGGCATCTATAGCTGGTTAATATGGGTAGGTGGTCGCTATTGAGAGCTTCTAACGCCCCCCCCCCCCCCCCCCCCCCCATTGGGCATTTGCATCTATGTTGTTAGAAGTGACAGTTGGGTCGATGGCGGATGTGTCCAGATAATCATATATTCATTAGGCCTAATAATAACATGGAAAACAATATATAATTGTTTGCAGCAAAGTATCTGGTTAGTACGTATTGTAATTACAAAATCAAATTGCATCATATTATGTCAGAATTTGGGTTTAGTTTCGTAATTACATCCTCACAGCATGCCCGCGAAATGGTGGAATAATTCAGTTCTTAAAAGGAAAAATAGAAGTAACAATACACTAATGAGACAGAGTGAAAAACAAGAACACAAATTGGATTATTGATTCCCCTTTGCACCATATGCCATTTATCAGTTATGCCATGCTTGATTTTCACTAGCGTTAGCATGTCGACGAGTGTGATTATGTTTTCACTCACCTAAGCGTTTTGAGGTGTATGAATATTCACTGCCCTTTTTTTCCAAAATCTAAGGTTGTTTTTTCTCTGAATGGACTTTTTTCCGTGTTCGAGTTATTCGAGTGGTATATCAAATGTAGTGGTATATGCTGTCCTACCTGTCTGAGCGTGCGTATAAAAGAACCCTTTCTCCATGTGAGAAACACAGCGAGTTTGCTCTAAGTAAAATGACACAAGTTTTAAAATATTTGACATCCACTAGCTGGTGATCAGTGCATATTCTGGTTATTTTGTTAAACGTCTCTTTATGTCACAGTCAAAAGTCAACTGGCTGCTAACTTGATTTGCATGTAATTTGTTGTTCTTGCGTTAAGGACGATAATAAATTAAAGATTAATACGTGTACATATAAACACGTTTTAAAAATAAATGGTGGACTAGCATGTTTAAAGGATGAGTAATTCCAATATTGGTAGGCATTTGACACTGATTATATCGTAACAAAGATGGAACAACTAGATCCAGATTACAAAGAGAAACAAAATGATTTATGATCGATTGAGAAATAAGAAACAAATTAGCAATTTGTTAAAATCTGCATCCTACAGACGTTCAACAATTGTATGACTTATAATCCATATTAATGTTAATGCTTGTTTTAAATAAAAATACATTTGAATGCAAAACAATCATGGAGTATAATGTTTCATAAACGTTTATTAAAACAAGCCCCCAACACACAAACCGATAAATAAATAAATAAATAAATAAATAAATAATAAATGAAGAGATAAAATAATAGAAGAAAATGAAGGAAATTACTTATTTAACGATACACTCAACACATTTATTTACGGTTATATGGCGTCGGAAAAAAAAAAGAAGATAAATAATTGAATTAATCAGAAAGCGCGATAGTGATCGACATTTCTCTGTCTTACATATTGGTAAAAACAAAGCTAAGTTCAGAACGTAACATTGTAACAAAACACAAAAGCTGACGCCGTCGCTGTGGATGAATTGCATAAGGCGAGGGTCTAACAGTGATATACAGAATAGAACAATGGTTCAGTTGAAAGGAACAATGCAATGCTATATAACTCGTTTTGGGTATAGTCTGCACATTAAAATAATATTTATTTTTATATTGGAACATAAACTCAACAAACATAACCAAACATAACAGCGAAAACAAAAGAAGAAACAAACAAACCTTTAAAAAACAAACAAACGCACAAAACACTATAAGAAAATAAATAGAGAGAAAACAAAACAAACACAAATACTACAACACCTGTGGAAATTCAAAGCTGTCGATTCCTTAATAACAACAATAAGCATATCCATAGTTATTATTATGCTAATTGATTTATTTCTTTGTAGGAAATAATTCAAGACGATCATTAAGAAGATGTCGTCAACAACTCAACCACTGTTCCCAGTGAATCAAACATCCAGTTGTATAGGAACTTCTACTCATCGTGAAAACTTGACTTTTCTGGCGATAGACAAGAACTAAAATACAATAATGAATAATTTCTTCAACTGTGGTCGGATGTCGACAAATACAAAGACACCTTCTGGGGTATCGTGTTCTGTATCACTGTGATAGGCATCATCAGGAACATCCTAGTGTTTATCATGATGGGCGACCAGAAACTGAGTTCTCTGTCTTATTCGGTCTACTTGAAATGTTTGGCTGTTTCTGACAGTTGTTTGCTAATTACAAGGCTATTCTGTGAAACGGAAAACATATTTTTCCCAGGGCAACTTGAAGAACTAAAGTTAAAAGTCTGCATGGTACCAACCAGCTTTAGGATTCTTTCACCATGGCTGGTAGTAGGACTGACATTAGACAGATACGTATGCATCTGTTTTCCGGTAACACGAGAAAGATTCTGTACCCGAATGAGAGCTATTGTCTTCTGTTCTGCTCTGTTTGGTATATCTGTTGTGTTAATTGTGCCCTTTCTTTTTCACATAGAACTGGTACATGGTGAATTACATGGTTATTCGTTTGTTACTTGCTTCCTCTCTACCATGCCTGCTTATCCTTGTGTTCAACAGTGTTATCATTATTCAAATTCAACAAAGCAGCAGATTCCGAAACACATTTACAAGGTCAACAGCTAATTTAACTAGTCGTCAGCAAAACAGTTCGACGTGCCATCTGGTGTTAGTCTCTGTACTGGCTTTTGTCAACATGATACAAGTGACATTGTCAGAGGCCGTTATAACTGCAATAAGACTGCTGGATAGCGATTTCAAATACCTGGCGATACTCGGAAACATCTGGTTAATCTGTTTCCTAATATACCTTTTAAATTTTGGACATAACTTTTACATCCTGATTGGAAGTTCCTCAAACTATCGACAGATCATTCGCAAACCGACTGAGCTGTTTTCCTTTGAAATGAAATCAACGAAATCGACCAAATCAGACTATCATGAGACATATTTCTGCCAACAGTCGTGGTTCTGAATCTGGTACTACAGGTTTATCATTGGTGTCTGTCATACAGGTGACATAAATTGAGGAATATAATCCAGTCCCTCTGGTTTCACGAGTGGAACATTTTGAGTAGTCTGACAAAAATGTCAGTATTCGATTTTGGTATTTTTAGCTGTTCCTTCTGGTATGAAGAGTCCATAATTTTTAGACATATGATACATCACCTTCAGTATGAATACAATGCATTCACTCACCATATTTTTTTTTTTTTTTTTTTTTTTTTTTTTTTATTAATGATAGATTGTTTCTTAAATGCAACAAACGTAACTCGGTGAAAGTAGTTTAACATATTGCAGGAGACAGCAGCTCTATTTATCTTTTGACAGTCTGCATTTGAAATGTTGAAATGTGCCTCCCCTAACATACAAAGACGTGATTTCAAAACGAGACTATTGCATTGGCTATATATATATAATATCAAAATACACTATTACTCACACTCTATCATGGCGCCAGATTGTTCCTTAACAAAATATGTATTGCTGATTGAATATGTCCCCGGCAGACTGACTTTTTTACAACAACTTTCACAAGATCTTTGGAATTGACAACGACACGTTCACTCTCCAAAAGTAAACATAACTAATAGAAAACGATGTTCTCATCATCTCTGTATGCGTTTAACTGGGCGCGGGGAACAAAATCCCATTCCAACTTTCATCAATAATAGCATACAACAAAACTTATTTGAGTCTGTTGCAAAACGACACCCTAATGCATTTTTTTCCATACGGTCATACTGAATTTCCAATTCCAACCTACTCTATAATGATCTCTAGGCTCAACTGACTACCCCGATACCAAATTTGTCATATTTTTTCATAAATATGTTGATCAATGGACTTTAGATATAGTGCATTTTCATTAAAGTGCCGTTTTGCAATAAACTGCCTTTTTTCAACAGAAAACTGCTTTCTCGTCATCAACTAATTCCCATTCCAACTTTTATCAACAATAGCTTATAATAAAAATTACATAACATATGATTCATGTATGGTTTGATGTTCGTAATATTTATTTGAAGTGCATAGCGTATACGTGATGAACATAGATACAATTGCTGCAAATAGCGTATGCTTTATGTACATAGCTTATGACTGATGTACATATCGTACATATTATACGCTTGGTGGTCATAGTGCATGGTTGATGTTCATATCGTATACGTGATGTAAGTATCGTATACTTGATGTATGTAATATATTATTATTGTACATAGTATATACCTGCACCTATTGCATACTTGGAGTACGTAGAATAACGGCATGCATATAGGTGTGTACTTGATGTATATAGAGTATGCTTGATGTACACACTATATACTTGATTATCATTGTTTATAGTTGATGCACATGGTGTATACGTGATGTACATATCATATATGTGATGTGCATTGTGTATAATACATGTACTCAGGAAGGAAGGGGTTTATTTAACGACACACTCAACACATTTTTACGGGTATATGGCGTCAGACATATGGTTAAGGATCACACAGGTATTGCGAGAGAAAACCCGTTCTGGCCACATCATGGGCTACTATTTTCAATTAGCAGCAAGGGATCTTTTATATGCACCATCCCACAGACAGGATAATACATACCATGGTCTTTGTTACACTAGTTGTGGAGCACTTGCTGGAACGAGAAATAGCCCAATGGGTCCACCGACAGGGATCGATCCTAGACCGACCGCGCAGCAACCAAACGTTTTTCCATTGGGCTACATCCCGCCCATCTCGTGTACATAGCGCATGATTGGCGTCTATTATGTGTAATTGATGTACATAGAGTATGATTCATGCACATAGCGCCCGATTGATGTACACAACATATACATTATGTGCATGACATGTACTCGATGTACATAACACATGTGTTCCATGTGCATAGCGTATGGTTGATGCACATTTTGTATACATGTACACAACGTTTTGCTGTTGTACATAGCACATGCTAAATTGACGTAGTGCAAATTTTATGTAGTTACGGAATTGTAGATTTACATAGCGTATACGTGATATACATAACGTATTGTTAATGTAAATAGCATATGATTGATGTAAATACTGTATACTTGGGGTAAACAGTGTATTCTTGATATACATAACATATGTACTTGATGTGCATAGCATATAATTGACGCCCATACCATAAACGTCATCTGCATTGCCTATAATTGATGTGCATTACGTTAAATGGATCTCCGTAGCATATACTTGATGAACATATCGCACACTAATCTAAAGTTTAGAAATTACATATTATGCACATGAAAACAAATAATAATAATAATTAAAATATATATATATAATATGCATTTACCATGCCCAAATTATATTCAGCATACAGTATTTGCATTAAGTATGCATACATTATATACACGAATGAAGTATATGCTATGTGTGTTATGTATAGTAAATATATAGTACATGTATCCAATATATTCCAAGTATATGAGGTATAGATTCTATACAGGTATGCATTACGTAAATACGGAATAAAGTATGTATGTGAAATATTTTATAAGCACACCAATAATGGACATTTTGCATCAACTATACACTATTTACTTCAAACATTAATACTGCCATGATGCGTTTGGATCGTAGGATCTAATTCTCTTTGTACACCAATTCTCTGGTTGGGATTTTATCCGCCTCAACCAGTGGTCAACGGCTGGCATATCAAATACCGTGATATGTGATGTTCTGTCTGTGGGAAGTGCATACAGAGACAATGGAGAGAATAGCGTATCCTTGATGTAGATAGTATATCATTGACGTAGATAGAGTATGGTTGATGTTTATAGCGTATGCGTGATACACTTAGTATATACCTCATGCAGTTAGCATATACCCTTAGTACATATCGTGTGCTTGGTGTACCTGATGAATATATCATGTCCACATTGTGAGTAAGAAGTATACCTATAACGTATGCATCATATACATTTAATGAACACAGTGTATTTTTGATGCAAATAGCGTGTGCCGATGGACATAGCAAATGCTTGATATACGTAGCTTATGGTTGATGTACAATGTACGTGATATGTATAGCATATGCTTCATGTCCATAGCGTATGGTTGATGTCCATAATGCATATCTGAAGGAAATATCTAATGTCTACCGTATGCTTGATGGATATAGTATACTTAATGGAAGTAATGTATGTTTTATGAGCATAGCGTGTGCTTGATGAACACAAGTTAACATCGATGCGCAACTTAGATACTAGATGTACATAGCATATGCATGCTGTGTGTAGCCTATGTTTGGTGTACTTTGTGTGTACTTGATTTACATATTGCATGCTTGAAGAACACAGCTTGTGATTGATGTGCATATTATATACGTAATGCACATAGCATATACTTGGTGTACATATTGCGTGCCTGATGTACATAACACTATGCTTCATATGCATAGCGATATGTATGTTTGGTGTACATAGTGTGTACTTGATATACCTAGCGTGCACTTGATGTACCTAGCGTGTACTTGATGTACTTAACGTATGTTTGATATCCTAAGCGTGTACCTGACGCACATTGCGTATACTTGATGTACATAACGTCTGAGTGGTGAAAATAATGTATACTCGACGTATGTATTGTGTACTTGATGTGCAAAGCGTATAGTTGATATATATATGTAGTATATGCTTGAATCACGCAGTTCATGCATGATATGCTTACTGCATACTTGATGTACCCTGCGTGTATCTCATTTGTGTAGCTATACTGTATGGCATGTACATGATGCATTCTGTAATTACTTAGAGTATACTTGATACACATGGCATATACTTGATGCACATATCGTACACTTGATGTACGCATTGTATTATGCATAATGCACACGTAATGTATTATTCATAATGTACACGTAATGTACATTGTGTATACCACATATGTATATTGTGTATATATATATATATATATATATATATATATATATATATATATATATATATATATATATATATAATGCTTCGTGTACGAATCATATATTTGATGAACTTAAGTGTATGTCTTATTGGCTTATTGCAAACTTCATGTGCAGCATTTTATTCAGAATAACGCGTCACTGTATCATGCATCAAATATTGATTTTAATGAGTTAAAAAACCTGTCAACTAAAGCAGCCTTGTCAATCACAAGGTATGTAAAATCCGATTGGCTCTTCGTTAGAAAAACCACACGCATTTGTATTATATGTATTATCAAATTTGATTGGTTGTTTGGCTACTATAAGTCGCAAATGATAATGCTCGTAAATCAGATATTAGCGACCGCTGTGAGAAGGCATCAACAGACACAAGTAAGTATAACAATGTCTACCACTCAATGTGTTTGCGTAAGTATGTTTCTGTGTGGTGATTTCGTTATATATAATAAGTATACATGTATATTATAAGATAACCGGCCTCGATGGTGTGGTTAAGCCATCGGACATAAGGCTGACAGGTACAGGGTTCGTAGCCGGTAGGTATATAACATCACCTTGTTCTCTCTCTCACTAACCACTAATAATCAAAAACTAACCAACTGTCCTGGACGGACAGTCGAGATAGCTGAAGTGTGTGCCCAGGACAGCTTACTTGAACCGTGACTAGATAAAAGCACGGAAGTAAGTTGAAATGAAATGAATAGTGTAACATTCATCGTGATACATGTACACTGCTAGCGGTCTGCATATTTAACAGCTACCTGGACAGTGTAAGTACAACAGAAAACTGTTTTAAACAGAATTTCAGTTAATTCGTTCTCCGGTATAGGAACCTTTTTTTACGGGTGTTAAGGTATTGAATGGATACAACTAGTCACAGTATATAGTGAGATAATGACTGAAACCGTTTTATGCAAAACCATTCACTCGACGGGTTATATATTGTCAGCTCGGTTGTCACCTGTTTTATATAATTTTGTTTCGCTAAATATAAGGTAAAGTAAGAACGGTCAATATGAAAAAGAACTAATATCGTATTTTAAACAGTTGTGTTTTGATGAATATATGTAAGCGTGTACGATTTTCACGTGTTAAAGGATTTGTCCTCAGATTGCTGCGTTTGTCAGATGAGTAATAACTACACAACTAAAATAATACGTTAAATACCGGTCATTTTATTGTATAGAATATCGCCTCAATGATTGTGATAGCTAAATACTACGTTAAATACCGGCCATTTTATTGTATAGAGTATCGCCTCAATGATTGTGATAGCTAAATACTACGTTAAATACCGGCCATTTTATTGTATAGAATATCGCCTCAATGATTGTGATAGCTAAATAATACGTTAAATACCGGTCATTTTATTGTATAGAATATCGCCTCAATGATTGTAATAGCTAAATACTACGTTAAATACCGGTCATTTTATTGTATAGAATATCGCCTCAATGATTGTAATAGCTAAATACTACGTTAAATACCGGCCATTTTATTGTATAGAATATCGCCTCAATGTTTGTAATAGCTAAATAATACGTTAAATACCGGCCATTTTATTGTGTAGAATATCGCCTCAATGATTGTAATAGCTAAATACTACGTTAAATACCGGCCATTTTATTGTATAGAATATCGCCTCAATGATTGTAATAGCTAAATACTACGTTAAATACCGGCCATTGTATTGTATAGAATATCGCCTCAATGATTGTAATAGCTAAATACTACGTTAAATACCGGCCATTGTATTGTATAGAATATCGCCTCAATGATTGTAATAGCTAAATACTACGTTAAATACCGGTCATTTTATTGTATAGAATATCGCCTCAATGTTTGTAGAAGCTAAAACTTCATTTTACTTTGGGGCGGCACGTAGCCCAGTGGTAAAGCGTACGATTGATGCGCAGTCGATCTAGGATCAATCCCCGTGGGTGGACCCATTGCGCTATTTCTCATTCCAGCCAGTGCTCCACAACTGGTGTAACAAAGGCCGTGGTATATACTATCCTGTCTGTGGGATGGTGCATATAAAATATCCCTTGCTGCTAATCAAAAAGAGTAGCCCATGAAGTGGCGACAGCGGGTTTCCTCTCTCAATATATGTGTGGTGCTTATCCATATGTCTGACACCATATAACCGTAAATAAAATGTGTTGAGTGTGTCGTTAAATAAAACAATTCCTTCCTTTCTTTTACTTCCTCGTATGCTTTTGTTTTCGTACGTACAAAGTTGCTGGAATCGAACCACCTCGGTGAACTCATTCGACATTTTAGTTTTGTTCTCGTTCCAAACAGTGAACCGCAACTTGTCAAAGGCCGTGGTATGTGCTTTCCTGTATGTGTATTAAGCGTGAGATAATATGCTAAATATAGTATTACCTGCATGTGCTTTGGTATCGTAAATATCATATATTAGAACAAAACAAATCGTATTCCTAATTTGTATTCCTAATATATGACATATGATATTAACTATACCAAATATATATATATAACCACTATGACATATACCGTATAACCGGAAATTTTCGAGGATTTTTATTTTCGTGGGTTTCGAGGATAAGTAGACAGCATCTAAAATATTTATTGTGAAAACCATAACATACTTACAATTTACCGGAACATTTTATTTCCTGTCATGCGCAGTCCATCGGATACTACAAGAGAATAGTATAGTCAAGACAACAAGTTAGAATTTTAAAAACGTTATTGCGTGAATCTTACTGTTTGTAGAATATAATGAAATATTTTTAAATTTCGTATATTGTTTTTGTCAATGTCCGCCCGCACTGCATCAGTGATTCTGGGGTGGATGAATGCAGATTTCAACATTTCCTGGCGTATTTTTAATTCTGCCATAACTTTCATAATCCACCTTGCATGAATTGGTTTTATCGCCGAAGTACGCATTTCGATCTTGATGTCTGTTACAACTTCGCCGTCTTTCATAGCCAGGGAAACCTGCTTTGAATATCATGTGGTAAACTCAGACTTCATGGCGTCCTTAAGTGGTTTGTTCACACATACGTCGTAATTGGCTTTACACAAAATCAAAGACTGTGATCAGTTGTCTGTCGAATAGCATACCGGGTATCACAGTGGCCAATTAGGCTACAGGTGACTGTTCTATTGTTTAACTTTACACTTCGGTGGTATCGAACAACTGGCAGCCGAGGTGAAACTTTAATAAACAATAGCAAGTATTCTCGCAACTAGACTTGCTAAAACTCGAAAATAAAATCACTTTAAAATAAGATTTGGCAAACGACAAAAATAAGAAACCTTGAAATGTTTTTATTCCCCAAACCACGAAAAATTAAGACCACGAAAATTTCCGGTTGATAATGATTTCACGTGCACATCGAATGACGTCATTTTGGGAAGCGACGTCATAACTTAATGTGGCTTCTCCAGTCTTTGCTCTGGGTAATCGCTTACCAAAAGCCTACTAGTTACGTTTGAAACGTTTTGACATGGTCCTTGTTATTCGTAAACCAAATTATATATATATGGATAATGTGTGTAATAAATAAATTGTTATACTCGCATGTGAATCGTACTGATTTTACGAAACTCGAATCAGGATTCATGTATTAGCCTCGCTCTCGCTCGGGCAATGCAAGAATTCTGACACTCGTTTCCTGAAACCAGTACGACGCACAAGCTCATGTAATAATCTCAATATATCACCTTTTTTGCCAGCCTTTTGGAAACATCAGTGATTTTTGGCACCAATACTATTATACAATTCATTTTTCGTTTTGCATATATAGATAGGTTAATCTGATTGGATAAAAGGTGATTGTTTTGTTTTAAAATTTTGCGTTCATATCCCAATGAACGAAAACAAATTCCCAACAGAAACCTAGAACAACAAAAAAAATTAAAAATAAAAATAATAAAACAATAAAACAAAAACAACAACAACAACAACACACCTAACATTGTATTCTTAAAGATGTATTCTAACCGGACGCGTGCGACATGAGCGACGCCAGCAATTTTTCTTAGAAACCATTGATTTCAATTGCTGCATCCTAACTGCACGCGTACGGTGCGACAGATAATTATGTCACGTCGCACGCATGCGGATGTGGCAATTCAAAGCAATGATTTCTAAAATCATCGCTCGCGTCATTTGCGTCGCGAACGACGTGAACGATTTTTTTTAGAAACCAATAATTTCAACTGCGGCATCCGAACCGTACGCGTACAGTGCGACAGATAATTATGTCACATCGCACGCATGCGGTTAGGATGCGGCAATTCAAAGCAATGCTTTCTAAAATCATCGCTCGCGTCACTTGCACCGCTCGCGGCCGGTTAGGATACAGCTTTACGGACGCGTGCGTCGCGAACGACGGGAACGATTTTTTAAAAATAAACCATTAATTTCAACTGCGGCATCCTAACCGCACGGGTACGGCACGGCACACTGCTGTAGTCGAACGCGCTATACAATACCGATAGTATAATAATACTTCAGACTAAAAGGTTTTTTCTAAGATGCAAATTAATTTAGTTATAAGTTTAGGTCCATCAATTATTGGAAACATCATCAAGAAAACACAAAGCACAACAACAGTAGCAACAACACCACTAATAATAATAATGATAATAATAATAATAATAATAAGAAGAAGAAGAAGAAGAAGAAGAAGAAGAAGAAGAAGAAAAATCCACCAAACCATCATCAACAATCAATACGACTGTCCACAATAATTATGTTGATAGATTGATTTCTTTGCAGGATATAACTCCAAAACGACAAGTAAAGAATATGTCCACCACAGCTCAGCCACAGTTTCTAGTGAATCAAACATCCAGCTTTATACAGACGTCTATGGATCGAGACAACTTTACTGATCGAAACTATTCTGACCATGGACAAGACCTAAAACACAATAATACATCATTTCTTGAACTATGGTCGGATTTTGACAAATACAAACACATTTTCTGGGGTATCGTGTTGTGCATTACTGTGATAGGATCCATCGGAAATATTCTTGTGTTCATTATGATGGGAGACAAGAAATTAAATTCCTTATCTTATTCAGTCTACTTGAAATGTTTGGCCGTATCCGACAGTTGTTTGCTAATTACAACGCTAATCTATGAAAGTGAAAAGATATACGTTCTGGGACAATTTGCAGAAGTAAAGAAAACCATGTGTATGCTACCTTTCAGCTTTAGAATTCTGTCGTTGTGGTTGGTGGTTGGACTTGCAGTAGATAGATACGTATGCGTCTGTTTTCCATTAAAGCGAGACATATTTTGTACCCGGATGAAAGCTATTGTGTTATGTTCTAGTTTGGTTGGTCTGTCTGTTGTGTTAAGCCTACCCTTTCCTTTTCACATAGAATTGGTAAGAGGTCAGTGCTTCCCATCAGAAGATATTAAGTATTATTTCATGTTCATTCAATTGCTATTTTCTTCCGCTCTACCGTGCTTGGTTATCCTCGTGCTGAACATATGTATCATTAATCAAATCCAAAGAAGCCGCAACTTCCGAACTATTTTTATTAGGTCAACAGCTAATTTAGCTAGTCGTCAGCAAGACAGTTCAACGCGTCCTCTTGTGTTAGTCTCTGTACTGGCTCTTGTCACCATGCTACCACATGCATTGTTACAGGTCGTTTTAAGTTCAATAAGACTATTTGACAACGATTTCAAAGATCTGACATTACTTGGTAATATATGGGCAGTCTGTTATATAATATACATGTTTAATTTTGGACAGAACTTTTACATCCTGATTGGAAGTTCGTCAAACTATCGACAGATCATTGGAAAGCGACTAAGTTGTTATATTTCGAAACAGAATCATGCAAGTCGACTGAATCGAGCTGTAATAACAAATATTGCTTCTAGCAGTAGCGGTTCTGGATTCGGTACGACTGGTGTATCACTGGAGTCTATTATCTCTGGTGTCCGGAATTGAGGAATGACTGCTAGCCAATAAGGTGTCACGAGTTGAACATGTTGAGTAACGAGCTGAACATCATGAGTTAGTTTCAGCCTGGCATTGTCAGGTGATCCATCTGGCAAAGAGTTCAGTATTCTCAACTAATGCATCCAGTATAGTGCATCTCAAATTTTCTTTAAACCAATTTAGTATTGTCAGCTAATCATCTGTTATCAGAAGTTCAGTATATACAGTTAGTCCATTCTGTATCTGTAGTTTCTAGTGCTCTCAGCTAGTTCATATGGTGTCACAAGTTCAGTATTGTCAGGTAGTCTTTGATATGAAGTGTTCAGCACTGTCAGTCTGTCTGTCTGCTGTACATAGTTTAGTATTGTCAACCAGTCTTTGGTATGAAGTGTTCATTATTGCCCGCCAGTCTATCTACTATACAGAACTCAGTATTGTCAGCTAGTCCATCTGGTATCACGAGTTTAGTATTGTCAGCTAGTCTTTGGTATGAAGTGTTCAGTATTGTCAACTAGCCTATCTACTATACAGAGCTCAGTATTGTCAGCTAGTCCATCTGGCATCACGAGGTTAGTATTGTCAGCTAGTCCTTGGTATCAGTTGTTCAGTATTGTCAGCTAGTCCATCTGGTATCACGAGTCAAATATTTCAGCTAGTCCATCTGGTATCATGAGTCCAGTAGTGTCAACTAATTCATCTGGTATCACGAGTTTCTGGACTAGTCAATACGGTATCACGTGTGTCTATTCCTACGTATGTGGGTGTAGGTTGGCATGAGAACGTTTACAATTCCATGATAGTGTGTGTGTGTGTGTGTGTGTGTGTGTGTGTGTGTGTGTGTGTGTGTGTGTGTGTGTGTGTGTGTGTGTGTGTGTGTTTATATTTGAATCTGACTGCCTTTCCTGACACTCTGCTATCAGTTCCTTATCTGATTCCTGTATATCCTTGTATTTCGCATTACTCTCTCTCTCTCTCTCTCTCTCTCTCTCTCTCTCTCTCTCTCTCTCTCTCTCTCTCTCTCTCTCTCTCTCTCTCTCTCGTTGTTAGAATTCGTAAATAATGAACTGATTTCAAGATTTCAATTCTAGATGTGTTTATTACGTTGTGTTTTTGGTTTGTTCTATTAAAAAGTTTACACAAAACTATGGTTCCAGTTTGTGACAATGAACACGACTGATGTTACTATATTTTTGTAACATTTTTGTTTATCAATTATCACTACTTATTCATTAGTGTATTATTCATTAGCGAATATATATAAATATATATATATATATATATATATATATATATATATATATATATATATATATATATATATATATATATATATATATATATATATTAAACCCAATAATTACATGGAAGTTAATGTGAGTGTTCTAGAATTAGGACGTGAGGGCACGATGAGAAAGTTTACGTTAGACAATGTGTGAACATAAGACATATCGCTGTTCTAAGAGTCACATGACAAAGTAATAATTTATAACGCACCAGTATAATAGGTCAGCCATTGAAGGTCAGTGTTTATTCCACATATTATGTGAGCGCTTTGTTATTCCACACGTATGTATAAATACATGACGTCATATGTTATGTCATCTGTTTCTATCGTTAATTTTGACACTTTCAAACTAAATAATCGATTTTCGTTTTCAGTATTTATCTATCCATTTAAATACAAATAAAGAAATTACGTTTTCGATTCGGGATTTGCAAGAAAAAAAACCTAATAAACTCATGCTCGTTGGATACGATTTGCGTAACAACACATTGTTTCCAAACATGTATAACTCGCTTTGACTTGTTAGACACTATGGTAAACACACGTTGTAACAGAAATCGCTTACAACAAGATGCACCCACAGAAAGTGAGCTTAGATGCAGCTCAGAGGTAGAACAAGCACGACCACATTCAATTGTACTGGATGGGGCGGGGGGAGGTTCCAGGTCGTGGCGAATAGTTTCTAGACGCGTTCGTGTCATACTCCCGAAAAATACAATTTAAAAAAGAAGTGAAATTTGCCTTTAACGGAGTGAGATGGGCTATAGAGCTCTCACCTGAGAAACCACGGGCCACAGGAACGATCGACGTCTCCGCCAAACCCATCCACACCCTCTGCCTGCTATACTTTGTATATACTGTTACCGCTATGGGAAATTATGCACAAAATACTACTTGCCACTTGTTTAGAAATGGTTGCCAGTGTGACGACAGGGAGTTATAAAACTATTGAACGTTTAAAAACATTTAGTATCTTTCTCGTTCGATTCCCGTCGGTTGGCCTATTGGGCTATTTCTCATTCCAGCCAGTGCTCCACATCTGGTGTAACAAATGCCTTGGTATGTGCTATCCTGTATGTGGGATGGTGCATATAAAATACCCCTTGCTGCTAATCGAAAAGAGTAGCCCATGAATGAAGTGGCAACAGCGGCTTTCCTCTCTCAATATATGCGTGGCCCTTAACCATATCTCCGACGCCATATAACCGTAAATAAAATACGTTGAGTGTGTTGTTAAATAAAACATGTTCTTCCTTCCTTCCCCCCCCCCCCCAAAAAAAAAAAAAAAAAAAAAAAAAAACAAAAACACAAACAACAACACACCAACAAAAACAACAACAACAACAAACACAAACAAAAAACAATGCAAAAACAGTACTAAATAGGACGCACCTTACCAACATGTTCTGCAATCCACTGCAAATGCTTCACCCAATCTTCTGTTATATTGGCCATAACACTGTTCATGTGATGGGCTTTTGGTTTGTGTTCATGTGCATGTAAACAAACGTAACACTAAGCAGGTGTTAAAGGTAAAATAGAGATGTATATGGGCATTTCCGGTGAACACGACAACAGATGCACTGTCCTAATATTTCATTTCAACTTATTTCCGTTATTAAGGTTCCAGCACGCTGGCCTGGGCACACACCTCAACTATCTGTGCTGTCTGCCCAGGGCAGTGGGTTAGTGGTTACTGGGAGAGAAGTGGGTGTACTGGTCTTACGCCTACACTCTGAGTCGTTAAAACTCGCTCTGGGTGTGGAACCGGTACCGGGCTGCGAACCACGTACGCAATAGCATTATGTCCGATGAACACTGGGTGGAATGAGAAATACCCCAATGTGCCCACCGACGGGGATCAATCTGGCTCGTTAAATAAAATAATTCACTGACTAATTTTCATAAATTCCGCACAGCACTCACCTCCCCCCCCCCCCCCCCCCCCCCACACACACACGCACGCACGCGCAATCATATGCTACCTATCTCTCTTCAGATGCATATCGAGAACACATTTTAATCACTCACGAACCTGCACACAATTTCTTGTATAAACAAAAAACTGATCCGAATTATACAGATATTCGGGCAAAATATGCCAACCAGAGACCTTTTTACTATGTATTTCTTATCATTCAACCCTCAACATTAGATGTAATCCATGTAAAATGCGTAATTATTCGTTTGCAACCATATATAGCTGTTTGGTAGTAATGCTAATGTGAATATATATGGTTATCCAGATTTGGACATTTTCGATTAATTCGGGCAAAAGTCAACCTGCCCCCCCCCCCCCCCCCCCCCCCCCCTACAAAATTGGGAGCCCGTACGCCTGTTACCCACATTTCGCCATTGCAATCGAACCTAAAGTGAATGTTCTGACGTTGTACTAAAATCATTACAGCATTTGGGTCTACGTATTGAATTCTGTTCAACAATAATGTTTAAATTGAATTAATCCAGAAGTATAAAAATAATCCTGACTTTCACTGACCTATTGTTTGCTAGAAATGGGCCTAAATGTAATACGAGATATCACAACTAAACACAAAATCTGACACCTTCGCCGAGGCAATTGCTCCT